>NW_024104888.1:133659-194822 GCF_003945595.2 Pipra filicauda
TTTTTTAGAGTACTTTTTCCATGTTTTTTTTTTAGATTAATTTTTGAGTGGTTTTTTTAAGATTAATTTTTGAGTTGAATTTTTTTAGAGTAACTTCTCAGTGGTATTTTTTAGATTAATTTTTGAGTGGTGTTTTTTTAGAGTAATTTTTCAGTGGTGGTTTTTTAGATTAATTTTTCAGTGGTGTTTTTTTAGATTAATTTTTCAGTGGTGTTTTTTTAGAGTAATTTTTCAGTGGTGTTTTTTTAGAGTAATTTTTCAGTGGTGTTTTTTTAGAGTAATTTTTCAGTGGTGTTTTTTTAAATTAATTTTTGAGTGGTTTTTTTTAGATTAATTTTTCAGTGGTGTTTTTTTAGATTAATTTTTCAGTGATTTTTTTTTTTAGGTTAATTTTTGAATGGTAATTTTTTAGGTTAATTTTTCAGGTTAATTTTTCAGCGGTGTTTTTTCAGGTTAATTTTTTTCAGATTAAATCCCGATCTGTAAAAGTCAAATGCTACAAAATGGAACTGAGGTTTTTCCTCCGACTTTGCCCCGTGGCCTTTAGGAAATTATTTTATTTGACTGATTTTTCTACATGATAGAGTTATTTTGTTGGGTTTTTTTTAAAATTCTTCTGGCTCCAGAGGAGAAGAATCAGCTCCTTGAGCTGCCAGGCCTGGGTCTGCATGGTTGAGTTTCTCAAGATGGGATTAATTAATTAATTATTAATTATATGACCACGCTGTAGTGAAGGTGAGACCCCCTCCATACTTTAAAGGGGTTAAAAGATACAAACTTGAATTACACACCTCAGGAATTGCCTTTTTTTTTTTTTGGTGTATTCTCATTATTTACCTAAATAGAAGAAGGAAAACTTGTCTTTTTTTTTTCCCTGCCAGGTCTTTTGGGACTTTTCCCTCCCTTCCCGTGTTCCAGCCCCTCCTTGCACATCGTGGTGCTGCTTTCTTTGTCCAGCACACACAGAAATTCCCAACCCAACCCAAACTTGTCCAAGGTCTATTTTAGTCTCCTGGGTGACACCCAAACAGGTGTCAAATCCCTGGAGTCAGCAGAGCTGGGACAGGGGAACGGAGGGGACAACTGGGGCTCTAACAGGGAGTGACAGGACAAGGGGAATGGCTTCCAATGAGATTGGAGGAAGGAATTCCTGCCTGGGAGGGTGGGGAGGGCCTGGAATGAGTTTCCCAGAGAAGCTGGGGCTGCCCCTGGAGCCCTGGAAGTGTCCAAGGCCAGGTTGGAGCAACCTGGGCTAGTGGGAGGTGTCCCTGTCTGTGGAACTGGATCTTTAAAGTCCCTTCCAAGCCAACCCATTCCAGGATTCTGGAGCCAGGCTGGGAGAGCTGGGGGGGTTCCCCTGGAGAAGAGAAGGCTCCAGGGAGAGCTGAGAGCCCCTGGCAGGGCCTGAAGGGGCTCCAGGAGAGCTGGAGAGGGACTGGGGACAAGGCATGGAGGGACAGCACACAGGGAATGGTTTCACATGGACAAAGCACAGGGTTAGATGGGCTATTGGGAAGGAATTCCTGGCTGGGAGGGTGGGGAGGCCCTGTCCCAGGTTGGGCAGAGAAGCTGTGGCTGCTCCTGGATCCCTGGAAGTGTCCAAGGCCAGGTTGGAGCAACCTGGGCTGGTGGAAGGTGTCTGTTCCCATGGGAATAAGATGATCTTTAAGGCCCTTTCCAACCCAAGCCATTCCATGATGATTCTATGATTACACCCTGGTCCCTCTGCAAACTCTCCATCAGAATTCCTTATGCTCTTGGTTGCCAGGAACTGGGAGAATTCACCCAGGGTGTGTTTGTTCTCTGCTTGTCCTGCACCACCTTTTCTTAGTTCGGATGAAACAGGGGTGGATTCTCCATCCCTGGAGGTGTTTAAGGACAGACTGGATGTGACATCAGTGCCATGGGCTGGGAACCACGGTGGGGTTGGATCAAGGGTTGGACTTGATGATCTCAGAGGTCCCTTCCAACCCAGTTGATTCTATGATTCTATGATTCTGTGATTCTCTGATTCTCTGATTCTGTGATTCTATGACTGAGGCCTGCGCTTGGCCAATCTCACGTGAGGGACTAACCAAGACCAAGCTCTTCTTTGAGGCGCAGGGAGGGGGATTTTGCCCGGGGTTGTCTAAGCAAGAGCTCTGGAATTCCAGCCTTAATGTTTGCAGGACCTGCTGCTCAAGGGGGCTCGTATTCCCCCACTCCATGTGAAGAGAATTCCATCCCACACCACCCTGGCTCTGTGGGAACCTGAGCCAGGCTCACCAGGCTCTTCTCCACTTCCTGGGGGTGCCCAGGGGAGCACAGGGATCCACCCATCAGGATATTATTCCATGAAAACCCCGGAGTGGGTTTTAGAGCCCTTTATCTCCACACACCCAGTGCCCTCAGCTCTTGGATGGACACGTAGGATAAGAAGGGAAGGACTTGTTGAACTTAAACCAGATCTTGTCCATGACCCATCACAGCCTAGTTGGGAAGGTCCCTGTGCCACACAGAAGTTCTGCTTTGTTAAAACCCCCAACTGAATCAGGTTTAATGATTTTTGGACTGATATTCATTGCTTTTCCACCATCCTTTGCAATTCAAATTAGCCCTGGCTCTGACTCACTTGTGTCTGAGATGTGTCTGAAACTGGGTTAGGCTGGGGGAGAGGTCATGGGGTTGTTGCTTTCTCTCCTCCAGGGAGAGAATCTGGGATCAGGATTTAAATATCAACAACTCGCTGCTGGAATTGGGGCCCAGGAAATAATGGGAGGTGTGAAAGCAAACAGGAATCCTGGTGGGGCTGGTGCAAAGGAGGAGGGGATGGAGCAGGGAAGAGAGGGAAAAGCTGAGAGAAAGAGAATCATAAAATCATAGAATGGTTTGGATGGGAAGGGACCTCAAGGATCATCTTGTTCCAACCCCCTGCCATGGGCAGGGACACCTCCCACTAGCCCAGGTTTCTCCAACCTGGCCTTGGACACTTCCAGGGATCCAGGAGCAGCCACAGCTTCTCTGGGAAACTCATTCCAGGGCCTCCCCACCCTCCCAGCCAGGAATTCCTTCCCAATATCCCATCTAACCCTCTGTCAGTGGGAAGCCATTCCCCGTGTCCTGTCCCTCCCTGCCTTGTCCCCAGTCCCTCTCCAGCTCTCCTGGAGCCCCTTCAGGCCCTGCCAGGGGTTCTCAGCTCTCCCTGGAGCCTTCTCTTCTCCAGGGGAACCCCCTCAGCTCTCCCAGCCTGGCTCCAGAGCAGAGGGGCTCCAGCCCTGGCAGCAGCTCCGGGGCCTCCTCTGGACTCTCTCCAGCAGCTCCACGTCCTTGTGCTGTTGCTCCCGGGGCTGGAGGCAGCTCTGCAGGAGATTCTCCCCTGGGTGGATTAGAGGGGCAGTAACTGGGGTTTTCAGCCCAATATTTGCAGAAGTGCCTCCATGGGACCAGTTTTTGCTGTCCCTGCCCTTGGGATTCTCCCTCCAGGGAGAGCCAGACTTTGCTGCCAGGGCAGGGCTTGGAGAAGGAGCTCCACACGTGGCCTGAGGGGAAACCAAGCTCCTGTGGTGGGCACTGGTCATCAGGGTCAGGAAATGAGGCAGGGGCTGGGGGCAATCCAGGCTCCCCTTCCTCTGGGGGTGCTGCACTGAGCACAGCTCTCTGAACGGGGTCTTTGCAGCTAAACTGGGGCTACCAGGCCTTTGGGAACAGCCAGGAAGCCAAAAAAAGCCACTCTGAACTGAGAACAGGCTCTGGAAAATGCCAGGCTGCCCTGGCACTGCCATGGCCCAGGAGCTGTGGGATGTGTGTCCTCTGGCTCGTCCTGCCACCAGCTGGGAGAGGACAAGGGGTGCTGGGTTTAAATTAAAAGAGGGTTGATTTGGGTTAGATATAAGGCTGTTTTTTTTACAATAAGGGTGGTAAAACACTGGAAAAGGTTGCTCAGAGGGGTGGTGGATGTCCCCTCCCTGGAAGTGTCCAAGGCAAGGTTGGAAAGGGGTTGGAGCAACCTGGGATAGTGGAAGGTGTCCCTGCTCATCTCAGAGGGATTGGAAAAGATGAACTTTAGAAGTCCTTTACATCCCAAACTATTCCATGATTCTATGCACAGGACTAATGGATTAAATGGATTACTTCCTTCAGGAATTGCACCAACTCTTCTGGAGTTATTGAATCCTCCCTGGAGCTCAGACACCTCCCTGGAGACGAGCTCCACTTCCAAGGGCTTCTTGCCCTTCAAGGTCCTCTTGGCCTTCAGACCCAACTCTTCTGCTGGAGGACGTGGCATTAGGGGTCAAGGGCTCCTGGGTCACCTCCTGCAGCTCCAGGGGGAGCCTGGCCAGGCAGGAATGCAGTTTGGGAGAGTCCTCTGGAGTCTGGGAAGGCACCAGACACCCCCAGTAATTAGAGACCTCGTTGGACCTGAGCAGAGGTGACAGCAGGGCCTCATTTGGGTAGTGCTGAGCCTCTGGGAGCCGGGCCTGGCAGTGTGTGTGATCTGCCAGCCCAGCCTGGACATCGTGTCCCAACGTGCCTCTGACCCCGGGCCCGCAGGTCCCGGTGCCTCCAGGGAATGCTGAGTGCAGGTTTTGGGCCGGTGGAGTGAGGAGCAGACCCACCCTCAGATCAGGAGATAGAGAGAGCTGGGAGGCTGAGACAGAGGTCTGATGCAACAGCTGAGCTGGGAGGAAAGAAGGTGAGGGGGGATGACTTTCCTGGGCAAGTTTTTTTTCCCTCATAATCTTTATTGGATGGTTTCTTGCAAAGCTTTCACAGAATCACAGAATTCCAGAATGTGCTGAGCTGGAAGGGACCCCCAAGGACCATCCAGCCCAACCCTCAGCCCTGCACAGGCCCAGCCCCAGGAGTCCCCCCCTGTGCCCCAGAGGATCAGCCAAACCCTCCTGCAGCTCTGGCAGCCTTGGGGCTGTGCCCACTGCCCTGGGGAGCCTGGGCAGTGCCCAACCAGCCTCTGGGGGAAGAACCTTTGCCTGAGATCCAACCTGAGCCTGCCCTGACACAGCTCCAGCCCTTCCCTGGGTGCTGTCCCTGGTCCCCCCAGAGCAGAGCTCAGTCCCTGCCCTTCTCCTGCCCCTGCCCAGGCAGTTGTTGGTCACAGTTTAAATGCTGATGTTACTGAACCTCTCAATTTTTGGCCAGAAATGTCCCAAACTGTGCAGCAGAAGTGTGTGTTTGGCCCGTGTGACACAAAATATGTGCCTTCAGCTCATGTTTCGGTGGCTTGCAGGCCAAAAGGAGGCTTTTAGGGGAGTTTTCTTCCAGCGCAGCTCCCGGTTTGCTGCGGATCATCCTTTCTTAGGATCCTTTCCGTGGGTGATTCTTTCTCAGTCCCCAGCCCTGGAGGTGTCCCAGGGAGGCCTGGCCGTGGCACTCAGTGCTCTGGGCTGGGGGACAAGGTGGGGACGGGGCACAGGTTGGACTTGTTGATCTTTGAGGTCTCTTCCAAGCTCAGCGATCCCGGGATTCCGTGGTTCTCACTGCAGGGACACCAAGGAGCAGCTGCAGGTGCTCAGAGCATCCCCACGGACTGGGACAAAAACCAAGTGGTGCAGGTTGAAGGCTCGACCCTCTGTTGTGATGTTGCAGCTGGGGCTTGTCCTCAAACCACCCAATTTGGGGTTTTCTGAGCAAAAGGGAAGCAAAGAGATTCCTTTGTTCTTGTGCCGGTTGAAGCCCCCACAACCATCCCCCTGAAAATCCCAAAATCTTTAGGGGATCTTTCAAAGCAGCCCCAGAACAGTCAATAGTGGAGCTGCTGTTGTGTTTTGGGGGGGGTGGTGATGAGATTTCACTTGTTTGAACGTGTGTTGTGGAATTCCCATCCCTGGAAGTGTCCAAGACCAGGATGGACAGGGCTTGGAGCAACCTGGGCTGGTGTAAGGTGTCCCTGCCCATGGCAGGTGGTGGAGTTGGGTGAGCTTTCAGGCCACTCTAAACCCAAACCATTCCAGGATTCTGGAGCCAGGCTGGGAGAGCTGGGAATATCCAACTTGGAAGAGAAAAGGCTCCAGGAAGACCTGAGAGCCCCTCCTGCTCTGGAGCCAGGCTGGAGGAGCTGCCCCATCCCTGGAAGTGTCCAAGGCCAGGTTGGATGGGGCTTGGATTAATCTGGGCTAGTGGAAGATGTCCATGCCTGTGGAACTGGATCTTTAAGGTCCCTTCCAACCCAACTCATCCCAGGATTCTGGAGCCCCTCTGCTCTGGAGCCAGGCTGGGAGAGCTGGGGGGGTTCCCCTGGAGAAGAGAAGGCTCCAGGGAGAGCTGAGAGCCCCTGGCAGGGCCTGAAGGGGCTCCAGGAGAGCTGGAGAGGGACTGGGGACAAGGCAGGGAGGGACAGGACACAGGGAATGGCTTCCCAGTGCCAGAGAGCAGGGATAGGTGGGATATTGGGAAGGGAATTCCTGACTGGGAGGGTGGGGAGGGGCTGGAATGGATTTCCCAGAGAAGCTGTGGCTGCCCCTGGATCCCTGGAAGTGTCCAAGGCCAGGTTGGAGCAACCTGGGCTGGTGGAAGGTGTCCCTGCCCATGGCAGGGGGATGAAACAAGATGATCCTTAAAGTCCCTTCCAACCCAACCCAATCCATGATTTTATGATTCTCTGCTTCAACGTCAGATGCAGCTTCTCCCTTCCCTTTGGGGCAGTGAATGATCACAAAATGATAATAATCCAGGCCTGGTTCCACTTGTGGCTCACAAGGAGCAGCTCACTGTGCCAGGAACAGTCTCCTGTGGCTCTGATTTTATTCTTCTGAGGGTCAGAGAGGAGACAGTGGGACAAAGTTCCTTCCTTGTGCAAATTGCCACTGACAGGACACTCTGGAGTTTTCATCTCTGTCATAAAGCTCTTTTTTTTTCCCCAAAAAAGAATCTTCAAACACCTGTTTGTCCTGTTGATGGCACCTGCCCTGCTCCCCCCGTGGTGCCTGTGCAGGGAGGGAAGGAATAAGGCAGAGATGGATTTGGGATTTGGAGAATCAGGGAATGGTTTGGGTTGGAAGGGAACTTAAAGCTCATCTCATTCCACCCCCTGCCATGGGCAGGGACACCTCCCACTAGCCCAGGTTGCTCCAACTTGACCTTAGACACTTCCAGGGATCCAGGGGCAGCCACAACTTCTCTGCCCAACATGGGCCAGGGCCTCCCCACCCTTATAATCAAGAATTTCTTCCCAATATCCCACCTAAACCTTCCCTCCTTCAGTTTAAGCAGATTCCCCTTGTCCTGTAACTCCATGTCCTCCCAAAACATCCCTCTCCATCCCTCTTTTAACCCCCCTTTAGGCCCTGAAGGGGCTCTGAGCTCTCCAATTCCAGCAGGGTGACACATCCCAGGGAAGCAGGAAAGCTGGATGGAGGCTCAGGCAGAGCAAACCCCGAGCTCTGCTGATTTATGGCAGCGGAGAAAATGCACCGGAGGGATCCCAATTTCATTTGTGGCTGGAGGAGGAGGAGGGTGGAGGGGTCAGCCTGGGCTCTGGGCAGGCTGGTGCTTGTGAGATGGGGGGCACGACCTGCTGGGGCTGGTGGTGCCAGCGAGTCTGTGTGGAGAACAAAGGGATGTGCCAACACTCCCTGCTGAGTCCTGCTCTGTGCTGCACTGCTGGAGAAGGCACTGAAGGCTGACTCTGCTCCAAGGCAGGAACTGGGGTGTTCCTCGGGGCTGGAGGCAGTGCAGGGGGTGAGGAGAAGGGTTGTAGGGGCAGAGGAGCCATTGGTGGGGCAGAATTCGGCAGTGCCCTGGCAGCCAGGAGGGCCAACCTGTCCTGGGGGCATCAGGGAGGGAATTGTCCTGCTCTACTCTGCCCTGGGGTGGCCTCTCCTGCAACATTGGGGCAGTTTGGGGGGACACAGTGGGAGATATGGAGCTGTTGGAGTGTCCAAAGGAGGGCAGTGAAGGTGGGGAAGGGCCTTGGTTTGAAGCCCTGGGAGGACACTGAGGGCACTTGGTGTGTTCAGCTGGAGCAGAGGAGACTGAGGGGAGACTTCATTGGGGTCTTCAGCATCCTCAGGAGGGGCAGAGGAAGGGCAGGGACTGAGCTCTGCCCTGGGGGACCAGGGACAGCACCCAGGGAAGGGCTGGAGCTGTGCCAGGGCAGGCTCAGGTTGGATCTCAGGCAAAGGTTCTTCCCCCAGAGGCTGGTTGGGCACTGCCCAGGCTCCCCAGGGCAGTGGGCACAGCCCCAAGGCTGCCAGAGCTCCAGGAGGGTTTGGCTGATCCTCTGGGGCACAGGGGGGGACTCTTGGGGCTGGGCCTGTGCAGGGCTGAGGGTTGGGCTGGATGGGCCTTGGGGGTCCCTTCCAGCTCAGCACATCCAGTGACTCTGTCATTCTGTGACGTGCCCGGGGTTCTGCCAGGGGATGTCAGGGAAGAGGATTTACCCTGAGAAACTCTCCCCTGCCTCTTGCACCGAGGAGAAGAAAGGTGAATCCAGGCTCTCAGCCCCTAAATCCACCTTTCTGCCTGCTTTGGGTGCCTGCTGAGCTCGGCTTCCCCGGGAAGCAGCAGCAGGAGGGTGGGCAGGGGAGGAGCAAGGCTGGGGAAGGGACTGGAGCACAAGTGCTGTGAGGAGAGGCTGAGGGAGCTGGGGGGGCTCAGCCTGGAGAAGAGGAGGCTCAGGGGAGACCTCCTCACTCTCTGCAACTCCCTGACAGGAGGGGGGAGCCGGGGGGGGTTGGGCTCTTTTCCCAGGCAACCATCAGCAAGACAAGAGGGCTGGGTCTGCAGCTGTGCCAGGGGAGGTTGAGGTTGGAGATTAGAAAGAATTTCTTTGCAGAGAGGGTGCTCAGCCCTTGGAATGGGCTGCCCAGGGAAGGGGGGGATTCTCCATCCCTGGAGGTGTTGAAGGACAGACTGGATGTGGCATCAGTGCCATGGGCTGGGAACCACAGCGGGGTTGGATCCAGGGTTGGACTGGATGATCTCGGAGGTCCCTTCCAACCCAGCTGATTCTGGGATTCTATGAACCAGCAGGAGGGTGGGCAGGTGATGACCCGGCCGCCGGGGCAGCTGAGATAAACAAACAGTGATTCAACATTTTCCTTTTCCCTTCCCTAAACGGAACCAGCGGCTGGGAAGGGGCAGGAGTGCGGCTCCCGGGTCCCGTCCGTTCAGGAGCTCGGGGGCTGCGGGGCTGTCACCGCAGTGCCACCGCTCGGCACTTCACACCTCTCACCTGCGGCATCTCCGGGCTTGGATAAACACCCACTCAGCTCCTGGCATGCCGGGGCTCTCTGGTTCTTTTGATCTAGCCCGGGAGAGGGCGGGGAATCGGGAGCAGGGAGATAAAAGACCAGAGATAACAAATGAAATAATGCCCTGTTACAAATCGGCACCTCCGCGGGAGCAGGAGCTGTGTCAGAGCCGGGAGTCTGGGGCCTTCCAGAGATGCTCTCCTTGATCCTGACCTCTGGAAGCACCTTGGGACAGTCACATGGCTCTGGGGATGCCTTTGGGCTGGGCTGGGATCTTGCTCAGGGCCCTTTCCAGCCGTCCCTGAGGCACTGCAGGGATCTCAGGGTCATGGAACGCTTTGGGTGGGAAGGGACCTTAAGGGTCATTTATTCCATGTGGGCAGGGACACCTTCCACTGGCCCAGCTTGCTCCAACCTGGCCTTGGACACTTCCAGGGATCCAGGGGCAGCCACAGCTTCTCTGACCAACCTGGGACAGGGTCTCACCTCCCTCCCAGCCAGGAATTCCTTCCCAATATCCCATCTAGCCCTGCCCTCTGGCACTGGGAAGCCATTCCCTGTGTGCTGTCCCTCCATGCCTTGTCCCCAGTCCCTCTCCAGCTCTCCTGGAGCCCCTTCAGGCCCTGCCAGGGGCTCTCAGCTCTCCCTGGAGCCTTCTCTTGTCCAGGGGAACCCCCCCAGCTCTCCCAACCTGGCTCCATGTGGGAGCTGCTCCAGCCCTGGGATCAACTCAGCAGCTCCAACATCCCGTGACATCAGAGGGACTTTGGTACAGGAGGCAAAATTCCCCCTCCAGCCCTGCCTGTGAGCAGGGCAGGATGGGCATGGGAATGGGAATGGGGATGGGGCAGCCACAAGGATGTGCCGTGGATCCCTCGGGAAGGGTCCCTGGAGCAACGCCAGGAGATGTTGGCTCGTTGGGGCCGCCCTGTCCTCTTGCTTCAGCCCTGACAATAATTAGCCCTCCTTTCTTCTGGGCTCCCAGGAGGCTGCTGCACCACCCACGGGGCTCAGCAGACGTTTATCACCCCGGGAGCACCCCGGTGCCAACCTTTTGGCCCCTCATTTGCACCCAGGGCGTGGAGGCAGCAGAGCAGGTTTGGCCAGGGCAGGACCGGGAGCGGGAGAAGATGCAAATGGCAGTGGCAGAACAAAGAGGTGCTGGCGCCTGCCTAGGACCTGTCACAGCTCTGGTGGCTTCTCTGCCTGTTTTTGGGACCTGTCACAGCACTGGTGGCTTCTCTGCCTGCCCTGGGGTGGCCATGGGGGGGCTGGGCTCTGCCCCAGGTTTGTGGGAACACGAGAACTTGGAATGGGGGGAGCTCTGAGGAAGGTGGAGAGAGATTATTTCCAAGGGTCTGGAGGGACAGGACAAGGGGAATGGCTTCCCCAGGGTTAGATGGGATATTGGGAAGGAATTCCTGGCTGGGAGGGTGGGGAGGCCCTGTCCCAGGTTGGGCAGAGAAGCTGTGGCTGCCCCTGGATCCCTGGAAGTGTCCAAGGCCAGGTTGGAGCAAGCTGGGCTGGTGGGAGGTGTCTCTGTCCATGGCAGGGGGTGGTTCTGGTGATCTTTAAAGTCCCTTCCATCCCAAACTAGTCTGGAATTCCATGGTTCTATTCACTCAAGGTTTCTTTGTGGACTTCACTTTTGGTTTTGGCTCCTCTGAGACCCCCCAGGCACATTTTCCACGTCTGTGCCTGCATGGACTGACCCTTGTAGCACAGAATCGTGGGATCCCAGACTGGTTTGAGTTGGAAAAGACCTTCCAGACCATCCAATCCCACCCCCTGCCATGGGCAGGGACACCTTCCACTAGCCCAGGCTGCTCCAACCTGGCCTTGGACACTTCCAGGGATCCAGGGGCAGCCACAGCTTCTCTGCCCAACCTGTGCCAGGCCCTCCCCACCCTCAGAGGGAGGAATTTCTTCCTAATATTTAACCTAAACCTGCCTTCTTCCATTTTAAATCCATTCTTCCTTGTCCTATCCTGATCTCAAGGGATTCCAACCAAAACTGTGCAAGGCTGGCTGTGCTCAGACACCTCCCAGCCTGGCCAGTGGTCCTCAGACATTCCTGGTGGAAGGATCTTGGCCTGGTGGAAGGTGTCCCTGCCCATGGCAGGAGGGTTGGAGCTGGATGATCTTTAAGGTCCCTTCCAACCCAAACCACTCTGGGATTCTTGCAGTGTTGTGCAGATATCCAGAAGTCCCAACAGCTGGAATCCCACCATCTGTGCTGGGAACTGATGTCCCCCCTCAGTTCTGGGCTGTGAAAACCACATGGAAGTGGAGAATTTTGACCCTCAGATGTTGCTCTCACACCCTATTTCCACAAGTTATCCCAGGACATTTTGAAGCAATCTCATGGATGTTCCACCAGTTGGATGTTCCAACTCTTGCTTTCAAGTTGCCAAATTGTCCCTTTGGGTTTCCTTTCCCTGCAGTGGGGACTTGGAGCTCCAAAGTGACTTCGGTGAAACCCTTTAAACCCTCCCTCTCACCCAGCTCTCCCACAGCCCAAACCTGCTCTGCCTCCTTGGGAGGAACAAGCAGCAAACCCCTCCTTTTTTGTCAGGTTTCAACACATTTCTTATCATCCTCCTCCTGGGGGGGGAAAGCTCATTAACCACTTTTTTTTTTTTTAATGAAAGATTATATTGGTTGAATCTCTGACTAATTTTTCTGGTTGCTGGAGCTGGGTAATAAATAGTCTGTTGTGCTTATCTCGGTGACAGATGGCTTTGGTGTTGTAAGAGATTGTATCTCTTGGTTCGTGCTGGAGCTCTCCTGTCCCTGGGGGCATTCTGGAGAAAAAAAGAAAAAAAAAAAGAAAGGTGGAAAAAAAAATTAAAAAAGGGAAGGTGTTTATCTCAATGAGTTTGTAATCCCTGCCTTAAAAAAAAACAACACAAAAAACCAAAAACCCAGAGCTGAAGCAAATCTGAGGAGTAATTTATGGCTCCGGGTTCAGAGCCAAGGAATTGGGTGTTGGGTGCTGATGGCTCCCAGAAATGTGGGTGCAGTTCTGCTCTTCCTGCTGGGAGTTTGAGAGCTGTGTCCTTGCTGGGCACTTGCCACCCTGGGGGGCTGCTTGAACTCCCAGGATTTGCTGCTGGGCTGGATTTTGGAGGGAATTTTGGTGAAGTTGCCCCCCTGGAGGAGATGGGGCTTGTTTTCCCTCTCTGACCTTGAACTTTGCTTCCACGGCTAAAGTTGGTGCTGGTCATGTCCTACCAGTGGGATCATCTGTTCTGGGCTCTGGCTGGCTGGGGTGGGAAAACTGGGATTTCCTGGAAAGATTTGGGATGATACCACACAGGTGTGACACGGGCAGAGAGGGATGGGACAGGGAATGGTGTTAAACTAAGAGGAGAGATAGGGATTAGATATTGGGAAGGAATTCCTGGCTAGGAGGGTGGGGAGGCCCTGGCACAGGTTGCCCAGAAAAGCTGTGGCTACCCCTGGATACTTGGAAATGTTCAAGGCCAGGTTGGAGCAACCTGGGATAGTGGGAGGTGTCCCTGCCTGTGGAACTGGATCTTTAAAGTCCCTTCCAAGCCAACCCATTCCAGGATTCTGGAGCCCCTCTGCTCTGGAGCCAGGCTGGGAGAGCTGGGGGGGTTCCCCTGGAGAAGAGAAGGCTCCAGGGAGAGCTGAGAGCCCCTGGCAGGGCCTGAAGGGGCTCCAGGAGAGCTGGAGAGGGACTGGGGACAAGGCCTGGAGGGACAGGACACAGGGAATGGCTTCCCAGTGCCAGAGGGCAGGGCTAGATGGGATATTGGGAAGGAATTGTTGGCTGTGAGGGTGTTGAGGCCCTGTCCCAGGTTGAGCAGAGAAGCTGTGGCTGCCCCTGGATCCCTGGAAGTGTCCAAGGCCAGGCTGGATGGGGCTTGGAGCAAGCTGGGATGGTGGAAGGTGTCCCTGCCCATGTATCCTGTTCCACTGGATCATCTTTAAGGTCTCTCCCCATTCCATAATTCCATGATTCTTTGTACCTGACAACCTTTGGACCCTCACACATAAACCACGCACAACTCAAGGCCTGATTCATTTTTCCCCTGGATCTGAGGAGGCTGAACCTGGAGCGACTCTTTTACTTTCCTTCTGGAATTCTCGCCAGAACCAGGAATAACAAGTAGGAGTTTAATGGTGAGTTAATTGGTGTATCTGCTGTACATTAAGTGTCTAAACTTGGAGTGAGATGTAGATTGACTGCAGCTCAAGCAGAACAGGAGTTGGCCTTTTTCTCCTCCTGTGTGCGCCCAAGTCCTCCCTGGGGCCAGCTGAGGAGCAGCAGAGGCATCATTTCATCCCGAGGGTCACCCACATTTCTGGCCGAGGCAAAAAAGCAGCTCCTCCTGCAGAAATCATCCCATTCCTCTTTGTTTTTCCTCCCCCAGATGGGGAGGAAAAGTCTGCAAATGAGGGGAGAGCTGCAGCTTTTAAAGTGAGAAAAAAACCCCACACCCCACTCAGAGGACTCCGAGGAGACTTTCCAAGAGCAGCCCCAAGTTCTTGTGGGGAGGAGCCCCCTGCAAATGGGGTTCTCCTGAGACCAAATCCGCCTCATCCCATTAAACCCTGTGCTGTAGACACGTGGAAAAACCTTCCAGACCAAGTTTAGCTTTCATGGATGGCTCAGAAGTCGCAAGAAACATCCAGCTCCTGAAACAAGGAGTCCACGAGTTCCTGGCCCTGTGTTCCAGACTGCCCCAAAACAGGAGGGTTTGTGGCTCTAAATCAGGAAAGGACTGAGCCCCAGCTTGTTTTTAAACCTCTCCTTAATTCCCCCTCACACATCTGGAAGAGCAAACCCGACACGTTGAATAATTAACCGAGGGCTCGGAGCTGGCGGGGAAACCTTGGCGCTAAAAATGAGGAGAATTGGGAATAAAAGAGTGGAAATCCGAGTGTGTTCCTTGACAGGTCATAAAGAAAAGAGGCAGGAGAAGAGATTCTGACAATAATAATATTAATTCCAGCAGCATTGTTTGCTCTGGGCACCGGGGACTGGGCTTGCAAGGTCTGAAAGGTGAAGTCACTGCTGGTCTGGGGGGTGGCTGAACCTCAAATAGAAAGGGTGGGGAAATCCCTGCGTGGGGTTTGGAGGATTTAAAATGTCTCTCCGGCACTAAATTACGTATTTATAGCATTAAAAATATGTATTTGTGTCATTCAATGCGTATTTATGTCGTTAAATGAGTATTTATATCATTAAATCCATATTTATACTGCTAAACTTCAGGCAGGGTGGAAGTCGTAGCCTTTGCCGGTGGGATTTGGCTCTGGTGAAGTTTGGTGAAGGATAAATTGACCTGCTGAAATTTAGGATTTATGTCCTGAGTGGTGGCAAACTGCACATCCCCGTTGGAAGCCGTGGGATCCATCAACTGCAGGAGCTGCTGTGGGCTCGGTGGGATTATTTTATCAGTGGAAAATCTGCTTTTTTTTAAATGTTCAATTTCTATTTATTTTATTTTCTATTTATTCTATTTTCTATTATTATTATTTTCTAATTCTATTATTATTAATATTAATAATATTATTTTTTATTATTATTAACTTTTAGGTAGCTGTGGAAATGCACCTTCCTGGCAACAAGGAAACACATTCCCAACTTCTTTCCAGAGCCGTGGCTGCCTGGGGAGCCACGAAGTGGGAAGAAAGCAGCTGTTGAACTCTTGCACATCAACACCACACGACAGGTCAGGGCAGGAAGTGAAGAGGAATCCAATGGAAACCTCCGGAGGAATTTAGGGAGACGGAAGATAATGAACTCCAGTTGGATTTTGGCCAGGAGAGCCGGGGCTCTGCTGTTGGGAAAGGCACATCTGGGATGTTGGACAGTCAGGAGGCAGCTCATCAGCTGCTGGAAATGAGTCTGGCTCCGTTCTCCTCACTGGGTGAAAATTGGTCTCTTTGGAAGGAGTACAAGGCTCCAATCCGGACCTCCACGATCCCGAAATCTGGCCCAGGAGATCAGGAAAGCAGCTTCCCACTGCTCATCCATCCAGTTCCTCCCCAACAGCAGCTCTTTTAAAATAGGAATAGAAATATGGATTTATATCAAAGGCAAGTGATGAATTTTAAGGGGGGAAAAAAAATCCCTGTAAATAACACAGAATGCAAAAAAACCCCTCCAACAGCCCAGATTTCCACAGCTCTTTCCTGAACAGGAAATTTCTTCCTCCTGGGTGTTGTTATTCCCGTATAAAACGGGTCTGAGGTGGTGCAAGGGAGGTCCTGGTGCCCTGTTGTGATCCACAGCTCCAGGGAGACCTTCCTTCCCTTTGGGAATGCCCTGAACGTTCCCACGTGTCAGCACTGACCCAGGAATAAAAAAACAAACCCCGAGATTGAGACCCAGAAGTGAAGAACTGTGGGATGGTGGGTCTGCTCCGTGTGTAAAGAATTGTGGGTTGGTGGATCTGCTCCGTGTGTAAAGAACTGTGGGATGGTGGATCTGCTCCATGTGTAAAGAATTGTGGGATGGTGGATCTGCTCCTCGTCCACCCCTTGTCCCTCAGCCCTGGAGGGTTGTCCCTTGCTGGGATCCCAAGCCCAGCTCGGATCAGGGTCTTGCTGAGATGAGGGGCCCGAACAGCTCCAAGCTGGGATCCCAAGCCCAGCTGGGATCAGGGTCTTGCTGAGACGAGGGGCCCAAACAGCTCCAAGAAATCCCCAAACCACGGAAACCAGGAGCGAGAGGGAAGTCCAGAGGTCAGGGAGTCCACTCCTTGCCCCAGGGGCAGGATGAGCTTTCCATGAGCTTTCCCCACGTCATTCCCAGGAGATATTGTCTAAATTGTTCCTGAAAGCCTCCAGTGATGGCCACTTCACCCCCTTCCTGGCAATCCATTCTCTGCCCTTATCTGGGTTTTCCCTGATGGCTCCCATCAATCTCTCCCCGTTGAAATTTCAGTCCAGGGCTCCCCATCCCCAGGGGGGAGCAGTGATTGGATTATCCCCCAGCAGATTCCCATCATTCCCCACTGCCTTCCCTGGACAAACCATCCCCTTTTCCTCCGCCCTTTTCCATGTTTACTGGGCTAATCCTCTTCCCCTCCCCCAGGGATCTCTTAATTGGGTCCTGATCATCTCCAGCACACTCTGAGGTTCTTCCAGGTTGGAATTCCGGGATCAGGATCCTGCAGGCTGCACTCCCACGTGCTGGGAGTCCATTGCCACGTCACTGCCGCGTGTGTGGGCGCAAATCACTGTCTCCTGCTCCTCTTCATCCTCCTCTTCATCCTCCTCCTCCCCACTTTTCACCTCCTCCTGCCCTGTCCATCCCTCCTGCCCAAGGGCAGCGTCCCAGGAGCTCCTCACTCCCTGTTTCCTCTGGACCTGCCCTTCTGGTTTGTCTTGGGGGAGGGTTATCATTGAGATTTGAGCCACCAAGGTAATTTTCTGAGGCTCAAGAAGGCCTGGGAGGCCGAGATAAAATCAGAGTAACTCATGCAGGGTGTGGGTGGGAGGAGGTCCAGGGCTCCTGCCTTAATCTCACCTCCTTGGCCCCTGTGAGTCAGGCCCTGCCTGTGTTTAGAGGTCAAATTAGGCCTGAATTTAAATCTCTGGGGATTTGCAAGGGCATCAAAAGCCAGGTTTAGGTGCTGGACATGTGTTGGAAATCCCTGATGGCTGTGTGGGTCAGGACTTGCAAAGCTTTCTCCGGTTAAACCTGGCCAAGAGGAGGGAAATGAGCAGCATCCATGAGGGATTGACTGCAAACCCTGTCCCAGGATCATCCCCATTCCCATCCCCATTCCCATTTCCATTTCCATTCCCATCCTCATCCTGCTGTGCTCACAGGCAGGGCTGGAGGGGGAATTTTGCCTCCTGTACCAAAGTCCCTCTTATGTCACGGGATGTTGGAGCTGCTGAGTTGATCCCAGGGCTGGAGCCCCTCTGCTCTGGAGCCAGACTGGGAGAGCTGGGGGGGTTCCCCTGGAGAAGAGAAGGCTCCAGGGAGAGCTGAGAGCCCCTGGCAGGGCCTGAAGGGGCTCCAGGAGAGCTGGAGAGGGACTGGGGACAAGGTATGGAGGGATAGGACACAGGGAATGGCTTCCCAGTGCCAGAGGGCAGGGCTAGATGGGATATTGGGAAGGAATTGTTGGCTGGGAGGGTGGGGAGGCCCTGGAATAAATTTCCCAGAGAAGCTGTGGCTGCCCCTGGACCCCTGGAAGTGTCCAAGGCCAGGTTGGAGCAACCTTGGCCAGTGGAAGGTGTCCCTGCCCACAGCAGGGGATGGCACTGGATGGACTTGAAGGTCCCTTCCCACCCAAACCATTCCAGGATTCTGTGTTGAGCCCCGTGTGACCAAGAAAAAACCCAATCAAGAGGCATCACGTCACCTAAACTGCTCAGTTGAACTGCACTGCCTTCCCTCTGTGTCCTTCACAACAGCCTCACCTCCTCCCTCTGCCCATTTTCCCCTGGAATTCTTCTCCTGAAGCAGCCCAGTGCCCCTCCCTGGGTGACACCTGGAGCAGCATCCCCTGGCTGAGGTGGAAAAAAAGCATTTGGCCACTTGTGCAATCCTTTCCAGCCCCCCCCTGAGGATTTTGCAGGGCAGGTGTGTTGTCCCTGGCTGGAAAAGAGAAACCCCAAATCCCACCAACAAACCCCAAACCACCCCCGGCTGCAATTTTGGTCGGGCCCGAGAGTTTTTTTTCAGAGCACGGGGCTGGTTTGAAGGGGTGGCTGAGGGGATTAAACGAGTGTTAATGAGATCAGAGCTGTGGGTTGAATATCCCAAATATCCCAGCAGCAGACAAGGCTTTTTTTTTTTTTGGGGATTTCTTCTGCTGTGGGTGATGGGAGGGTTGATAAGCTGGTGCTGCTGGTTCTGCACATGTGTGTGTGTGTCTCCCTGAACATCCACACCATTGTTTGTAACAAGCTTGATGATCAAAGGCGCTACATAAAGGGGAGTTATTAATAATCCTAATTATTGGATGTCGAAAACTGTCGCTGGGTATTTTTTACCACTAAAAAAAAAAAAACAAGAGAAGGGGGTTTGAAGCACTTTCAACGTTTGCCCAGGAATATTATGTTCATTTATAAAACAATATTAATGAGTTGCCTAAAGGAGCCTGTAATTTGGGTTGTTGCTGTGGATTTTATCTCGCCGTTAAAACAGCTCGAAAACTCAAAAGGGGGGAGCGTTTCCAGGAGCTGGAGCGTAATCACAGTTTATAATACCTGACATTCAGATTCTCTTTTTCATCCCAATAGATCATAAATCATTTTGCAGCCCATAAATAGAGGGTGGGGAGGTGGGGAGGTGGGGGGGGGGGGGGGGGGGCTGCTGTTCCAACCTCCCCTTTGAGCGGGGTCAGCTCCGGGGTGGGGACTCAGGAGTCCCTCCCGTGCCAGCCCCTGTTGAGCAAGAGCTCGTCGAGGAGGTGAAGTCATAGGATCACAGGAGTTAGGGCTGGGAAAAAACTCATTAAGTAATTTACTCCATCCCTCTCCTACCCCCCCCCCTCTACGTGCTCATTGCTCTGTCCTGTACTTTGTCCGGACTAGTTTTTAAACATCCCAGGGGAGGGGAAGGAACATCTCCAAACGAAACTGCAACAGCGAAGCGGGAGCAGACGGAGGAGCTGAAGCCCAGCCAGGAACAGGAATGTTCCTCTTGTAAGGGGAAAAAAAAAATAAATAAAAAAAAAATAAAAAAAAATAATGCCATGGCATCTCCAGGCTTGGAAGGAGCAGCTCTGCCTCCTCCAGCACGGGTTTGAGGATCCTACAATCACGGGATCGTTTAGGGTTGGAAAACACCTGGAAGATCGTCCTTAACCCAGCACAGGCAGATCCACCTCGGGGTTTCCTCTTCACATCCCAGTCCTTGCTGTCTCCCCATCATTTTTGGGGTTGCTGCAGCACTCACAGAGCAGAGTGCAAACTCCAGGCAGGTTGGTGGATGTACGTGAACCTCGGGAATCGTGTCCCCGGAGTGGCCCAAACGGGTTTGGAACGAGCGTTTTGCTCCCACAAAAGGTCATCCCGGGTCAGAGGAGAGCAGGGCTGGCACTGCAGAGCCGCTGTGGGGAGGGGAAGAGTCACCACACAGGAAGCTGTGGACGTGCTGGGGTTTGAATCACTCGAAGCCAGGCCTGGAAAAGCAGAGTCAGGAATACAAAAGTGTCCCGGAGGTGGAGGAGCCGCCGCGGAACCCGGGATGAGCCGCGCAAGGGGACAGCGGCACCGGGAAGGGCTGGGGGGAGGGAAAACAAAAAGGGATTTTTCACCCAATTTCTGGGCCTGTGGAGAGCTGCTCACCCCTTTTAGGCCTCTGGGATAGCCCAGAGGAAGCAAATCCATGGTGTTGCTCGCTCAGCCCCGAATTCCCTGGAGGAAAACCCCAGCCAGGCCTTTCCCTGGACGAACCCTCACGTTCTCCCTATGCCTTCCCTGGCTAAACCCTCTCTGCCCTCAGCTCTCTTTACTCAATTCTTCCTCAAGGAAACTCACAATTTTTGCCCCCTTGGGCTGAGTAAAGTTCCTCAGGCTCCATCTTTGTGATCCCAAACCCCCTGAGTAAAGTTCCTCAGGCTCCATCTTTGTGATCCCAAACCCCCTGAGTAAAGTTCCTCACGCTCCATCTCTGTGATCCCAAACCCCCTGAGTAAAGTTCCTCACGCTCCATCTCTGTGATCCCAAACCCCCTGAGTAAAGTTCCTCAGGCTCCATCTTTGTGATCCCAAACCCCCAGGAATCACAAAGATGGAGCCTGAGGAACTTTACTCAGCCCAGGGGCAAAAAGACTTTGATGGACCCACTAAAAATCAATGGAAAGACTTTGATGGACCTACTAAAAATCAGTGGAAAGACTTTGATGGACTCACTAAAATTCAGTGGAAAGACTTTGATGGACCCACTAAAAATCAACAGACAACAGGCCAAAAAACCCACTGGATGTCCTTTGTCCTTCCCACTCTTCTGATTCTTGCAGGGAAAAAAAAAATAAAAAAAGGCACAGGATTAGTTTTAATTCATGATTGAGAAATAGAAAGTCTAGAATTGAAACATTTCGAGCCATGGCACCTGAATTTCCAGAGGGGAAAAAAAAAAATCCCAAATACCCCCAAAAAATCCTGCTGAACATCTCCCAAGCCCCAAATACCCCCCCAAAAAAAATCCTGCTGAACGTCTCCCAAGCCCCAAATACCCCCAAAAAAATCCTGCTGAGCATCTCCCAAGCCTTTGGCTCTCCATCTGGGGCGTCCCAGCAGGACAGGATGCGGATCAGCTGGCAAATTCCAGCCAGTTTGGAAAACTGCTGCCTCTGCCTGGGCTCTTCAGACACACCTACTCGTTTGCAAGGCTCGACCTTCCCCGCCCGGGGGTATTTAACACACAATGGCTGGCACGGCTGTGCTTTAATTTTCCAGGCAATTATTCCAGCGGCGGCATTCGCCACATTCCTTTCGTGCCCCTTTGATGTCGGGGGTGATTTCACGGCACTTAATGACGGGACACAGAGCAGGAGAACATCCTCACCCTTTGGAAGCGGCTCCCACACCACCACAGCCTCCTTTATTTCTCCCTATATAATATATATATATTTATATATGTGGCCTTTTGTGTTTTTTTTTTTTCTCTCACTCTCCCCACAGCAGATGGAGTTGTTTTGAGCATCGTTACTCCGGCTTCTTAATTAAAGCACCCTCGTTAATTATATCAGGGGACACTCCTTAAGCAATTACAAGCTGGAGAAGCAAGGACTCTCCCTCCCCTGGCTGCTCCCAAAGGCTTGGGAGACGTTCAGCAGGATTTTTTGGGGATATTTGGGATTTATTCTTTCCCTCTGGAAATTCGGGTGTCGCAGCTCGAAATGTTTCGATTCTAGATTTTATATTTCTTAGTCACGAATTAAAACTAATCCCGTGCCTTTTTTTTTTCCCTGCAAGAATCAGAAGAGTGGGAAGGACAGAGGACATCCAGTGGGTTTTGGCCTGTTGTTCGTTGATTTTTAGTGGGTCCATCAAAGTCTTTCCATTGAATTTTAGTGGGTCCATCAAAGTTTTTCCATTGAATTTTAGTGGGTCCATCAAAGTCTTTCCATTGAATTTTAGTGGTTCCATCAATGTTTTTCCATTGAATTTTAGTGAGTCCATCAAAGTCTTTCCACTGAATTTTAGTCAGTCTATCAATGTCTTTCCACTGAATTTTAGTCAGTCTATCAATGTCTTTCCACTGAATTTTAGTCAATCAATGTCTTTCCATTGAATTTTAGTGAGTCTACCAAAGTCTTTCCACTGAATTTTAGTGAGTCCCTCAAAGTTTTTCCATTGAATTTTAGTCAGTCTATCAATGTCTTTCCATTGATTTTTAGTGGACCCATCAATGTCTTTCCATTGATTTTTAGTGGGCTCATCAATGTCTTTCCATTGATTTTTAGTGGGCCCATCAATGTCTTTCCACTGGCTTTTCGTCTGTCCATCAATTTTGAGTCTCTCCATCCCTCTGAGACCGTGAGGCAAAGCTTTGGAGGTTGAGGCCTTGCTCCCCTGGGAGGATTTAAACCCTCTCCTCCAAGGGAGATCAGGGCTCCTCCTGCCCGGGTGAAAGCTCTGAATGTCCATCAGCTTTTAGCCCATCCATGGACTTTGGTTCCATCCCTCACCCCGAGCCCACGAGGCAAAGCTCTGGGGGCTGAGATGCTGCTTTGGGCCCTCCTTGGAGGCCCTGGAAGCCAAGGAGCTGCTGGTGAGGACCAACCAACCCCTCCATCTCTGGGAAACATCCCCCTGCAGGCAGAGGAACCCCGCTGGGGCCAAGGCAAGTTGTGTTCTGGGCTGTCTGGGAGCTCCTCAAAGTGTTCTACACTAGGTATGGAAAGAGCCCAGCAATTCCCATCTTCACATCTCCCTTTTCCTGGCTCCTCCGAGGCAGGGAAGTGCAAATCCCACTTCCCGTGACCCTGAGTCGCTGAGAAACAGTGACCTAACCCAGGGTTCGGGCTCAGAGGGGCTCCCAGTGTGACAAGGACAGGATGGAGACACATCCTGAACCCCCCCTGGAGTTGCCTCCCCTTGTTCCCTCCCCTCCTGAGCCCCCTGGGACCTGCAGGAGCTCCAAGTCACCTCTGCCAGATCTTTGCCGGGAGCTGTGCCTGGAGCAGAGCCAGGGCAGCCAGTTTGGCACCCAAATCCCACCCAGATCCCACCCAGATCCTGCTGTATCCCAGAAATAAGCTGGAAGGGGCTTGCTTGGAGGGGCTCAGGCCCCTCTGACACTCAGGGTGTCCCTCTGGAGGTTATGGTGTTGCTCTGAGGGTGAGGGTTGTCCCTCTGAGGGTGATGGGTGTCCCTCTGAGGGTGATGGGTGTCTCTCTGGAGGTGATGGGTGTCCCTCTGTGAGGGGTGTCCCTCTGGAAGTCAGGGGTGTCCCTCTGAGGGTGATGGGTGTCCCTCTGAGGGTAATAGGTGTCCCTCTGGAGGTCAGGGGTGTCCCTCTGAGGTGATGGGTGTCCCTCTGAGGGTGATGGGTGTCCCTCTGGAGATGATGATGTCCCTCTGAGGGTGATGGGTGTCCCTCTGAGGGTGATGGGTGTCCCTCTGGAGGTGATGGGTTTCCCTCTGAGGGTGAGGGGTGTCCCTTTGGAGGTGATGGGTGTCCCTTTGAGGGTGAGGGGTGTCCCTCTGGAGGTGATGGGTGTCCTTCTGGAAGTGATGGGTGTCCCTTTGAGGGTGATGAGTGCCCCTTTGAAGGTGAGAGGTGTCCCTCTGAGGGTGATGGGTGTCCCTCTGAGGGTGATGGGTATCCCTCTGAGGGTGATGGGTGCCCCTCTGGAGGTGATGGGTGTCCTTCTGGAGGTGACGGATTTGCTTCCACCCAGCTCTTAAACAGCACTCAGAGCTTCTCCTCAGGCTGGAGAAGCCTTGGAGAGGGTTTAAATCCTCTGCCTCATCCTCCGGGAGACCAAGAGCAGGCTGGATGGAGCTGCTCCAGTGGAAGGTGTCCCTGCCCACAGCAGGGGGTTGGAATGAGATGATCTTTAAAGCCCCTTCCAACCCACCCCACTCTGGGTTTGTGTTACCAGTTAATTTAGATTATATTCATTCATTCAATGCTCCTTCCTCCTCTGCACCTGAGAGGTGCCCCAGAACAAGCCAAAAACTAACAAATCTGGAAGAGGAAAGGGAATGAATTCCAGGAGGGCTCTGTGACCCCCCTGGGAGGTGACACCAGGTGACCCCAGGGCTCCTTTCTGGGTGAGGAGCCAACCCCTCCCTCAGCTGGGAGCTGGGATGAGGCATCACTTCCACTCCCCCCTCCTCTGCTCTTCCCAAAAGTGTTGACACTTGGGAAAAAGTCCTGGATTTGGGCTAAGAAGGGTCCTTTAGTCCTGAAGAGTGAGATCCATCCTCCACCCTCCAGCAGGTTCCTTTGGGACAAGCCCTGCCCAGGTTGGGAGCGTTTCCCTTTGCTTTTCCACATGGAAAGGGATGAGGTGCCTCAATATGGATTTTTTTTTTTAATGAGTGCTTCCTTTTTTCCCAGGATAAGCCTTTTGCTCTGTGGGAGAACTGGGAATTCAGTTCTTCCAGGAACAACGTGTTTAAATTGGAAATTAAGTCCTGTTTTCTGCTGATCAAATACTGGAGCAGGAGAGGGACTCGCTCCTTCCCTGGGGTGGAAGGGAAGTTTTATTGTGCAAAACAATGGAAAGTTAAATAAAATAAATAAGTAAATAAGTAAAATAATGCAATAAAACACTCCAATATTATATAATATAAAATATCCAATATTATATAATATAAAATGTAGAGTTGTGTTGAGGAAAAAAATGACCTGGGGACAGAAAATGCTGCTGTTCAGTTTGGAGGAGAGCAACGAAATTCCTTTAAGGACAAAAAGGCTGCAAGGAGGGAGGATATAAGTTGGTTCCTGACCAGGAATGAGGGGAAAACTCCAGAAACTCCTCTGGGGAGTTGCATTTTGTTTTCATCCCAGAATCATGGAATGGTTTGGGTTGGGAGGGACCTTCCAGACCATCCAATCCCAAGGCCCTGCCATGGGCAGGGACACCTCCCACTAGTCCATATTTTTCCTAAAACTTGTTTGTTTTCTTTTTTTACTGGGTGAAATGGTGCAGGTTGTAGAGGTGTCCAGGCCAGGGAGAAAAGCTCTTGGACATCCATAGAGGGGATGAGGCTGGGAAAACTTGGAAAGGAAAAGCAGGTAGGGAAAAGCTGGAAAGGAAAAAAATGGAAAGGAAAATCAGGCAGGGAAAAGCTGGAAAGGAAAGCCTGGCAGGGAAAAGCAGGCAGGGAAAACCAGGAAGGGAAAGCCTGGAAAGGAAAGCCTGGAAGGGAAAACATGGAAAGGAAATCCTGGCAGGGAAAAGCTGGAAAGGAAAACCTGGCAGGGAAAAGCAGGCAGGGAAAACCTGGAATGGGAAGCCTGGCAGGGAAATCCTGGCAAAGAACAGCAGAAAAGTCTCCCAGTTCATCTGTTCTGATGGGACTTCAAAACCCAACCTGAGAGATGAAGTTGGGCTCCAGTTAAACCCTAAATTCCCAGCTGGAAGTGAACAGGAATCCAGGAGATGGGACCAACCGGTGGTCAGGGGTGTCCCTGCCCTCAGAGCCTTGGGAAGAGGCCTCCAGCTGCACCAGGGAAAGTTTAGATTGGATATCCAGGAAAAATTCCTCCTGGAAAGGGCTGTCAAGCATTGGAACAGGTTTCCCAGGCCAGTGGTGGGAACGCTCATTCTCCATTCCCCTTCTCCAGGAGATGAGATGAGATGATGGGAACACTCATTCCCCTTTTCCAGGAGATGAGATGATGGGAACACTCATTCCCCATTCCCTTTTTCCAGGAGATGAGATGATGGGAACACTCATTCCCCTTTTCCAGGAGATGAGATGATGGGAACACCCATTCCCCATTCCCGTTCTCCAGGAGATGAGATGATGGAAAAACTCATTCCTCATTCCCCTTCTCCAGAAGATGAGATGAGATGATGGGAACACTCATTCCCCTTTTCCAGGAGATGAGATGATAAGAACTCTCACTCCTCTTTCACCTTTTCCAAGAGATGAGATGATGGGAACACTCATTCCCCATTCCCTTCTCCAGAAGATGAGATGATGGGAACACTCATTCCCCATTCCCTTCTCCAGGAGATGAGATGATGGGAACACTCATTCCCCTTCTCCAGGAGATGAGATAATGAAAACCCTCACTTCTTTTTCACCTTTTCCAAGAGATGATGGGAACACTCCTTCCCCATTCCCCTTCTCCAGGACAACTTTGTCCACGCCTTTATTCCATTCCCTTCCTTCCCAGCCAGGATTTGCCTTAAAAATGCTCCTTCCACCTTCCCCCCAAAGCTGTTGGGACCTTTACCCACCCCTCTCTCCTCACCCATGGGGATATTTTCCCTTTCTGCTCTTCACCTTCTGAACCAGGAGACCAACCCTGGAGGGACATCAAAACCCCGTGGATGTGGCACTCAAGGATTTGTTTTTAGGGACATCAAAGCCCCGTGGATGTGGCACTCAAGGATTTGTTTTCAGGGACATCAAAGCCCCGTGGATGTGACACTCAAGGATTTGTTTTCAGGGACATCAAAGCCCCGTGGATGTGGCACTCAAGGCCTTGTTTTCGTGGTGGGCTCGGCAGTGCCGGGTTCAACTTCGGACTCGATGGCTCGGGAGGGGTTTTCCAAGCCCCAAACAATCCCGGGATTTTCTCTCTGCTCCCTCCTCCCCAGCCCAGCAATTGTCTGGGCAGGGTTTGGGGTGGGGTGGCTGAGCAGGGGGCACCTGAGGACCTGCAGCTGCAGAGGTGGGAGGGCAGGGATGTGGCTTGGAGAGGTGTCTCCAGCCCCCCTCTCCAGCTCATTTTCCAGGCTGGGAAGACAAGCATGGAGAATGAAAATTGATTGTCAGGTGGCTGTAAAATTCCCTGTTTGGCTTTCCAAGGAAAATCACGGGCTGGGTGGACACAGTGGGTTATTAAACCCTGACAGCAGCTCTTCTGCCCACCCCCAGCACCCCCAGGCCTTCCTGTCACAGGTGGCTTTTCCCAGAGGAATAACAGGCTTGGGAGGAAAAGGGACACCCCAGGGCTGCTCCAAGCTGGGAAGGGTCACTCAAGGTGCTCAACCAAACCCAGGGAGGGTGCTCAGGTCAAGTCCTGCCTCTGCTTGTGGTCCAAGATCCCCCCTCAGAGCAGTTTGGGTTTTCTCCTTGTCTTGTATGTTAATGGCAGGGCCTGGAGGAATTCCAGGCTCGGGATAATTAGCTTGAAATTCCCTCCTGTAATTTCTCCGGGGGGGGGGGGGGGGGGGGGGAATTAACTCCTGATTTCTGCTGCTGGAAAAGGGTGGTGAGAAATCAGGGTGAGAAATCAGGGTGAGAAATCAGGGTGAGAAATCAGGGGCCACTTCCAGGGAAGGTTGGAGGAAGGAGAAGTGCAGGGGAGGACAGTCAGTGGTCACCTAACCCTGCCTGTTCCTCACCTCCAGAGGAATTCCACAGCCCAGCTGGGAAGCTCTTTCATCATCAGGCTTTCAGGGAATCAGCTCCAGGGAATTTAGGAGCCAACATTCCCTCCTAATGGGGACAACTGGCCATCAAGGCTGGAATTCAACTGCAGGCTCAGTCCTACATTCACCTGAATCTCCTGTGGTTTCCTGGAGATGCCAGAAATCCAGGGATTCTGCAGGAATAATTTGTGCCCAGGAAATTCTTGTGTCCCCTGGGATTTCTTCTCCCTGCATTTCTTGTCTTGCTTTTCTCCATTTTTATGCTTCTCCCTGGAGAATTCCTGTCTCTGTGCACCTTCATTTCCCCCCAAATTGGGGGTCAGTCATCCAATTAATGTCTGATAACACATTAATGATAAAGGTTCATCCCTTCAGCCTCCTCTGGGAGCTTTTCCCTCTGTCTCATCTCCTTGTTGCAATCTTGGAGCTACTGGAGAAGCTCCAGAATTTGGGATGAAGAGCATCATCTCCAACCCTCGCTGCAAACATCAACCTGAGTGCCCTGAACCAGGGAATCACGGAATATCCTGAGCTGGAAGATTTGGATTTAACCTGAGGAAACTGCAGCTCTGGGAGCCAGCTGGGCACAACTGGATGGACATTCCCCGGAGTTTCCATGGACAGTGATGGATCTGCCCTCTGGGAGTTGGTTCCCTTTCTGAACCCACACATTCTTTCAGGACAATGAGCTCTCTCACCGCCAGAAAAAGCATTTCCTCTTGTTTTCCAGCTGATAAAGATCCTTGTGGGTCCTTCCAGCCCAGCACGCTCTGGGATTGTGGGATTCTGTGAGCACAACTGGGGGATGGGAGGTGAGAGGATGGGAACACTCATTCCTCATTCCCCTTCTCCAGAGGATGAGATGATGGGAACACTCATTCCTCATTCCCCTTCTCCAGGAGATGAGATGATGGGAACACCCATTCCCTATTCCCATTCTCCAGGAGATGAGATGATGGGAACACTCACTCCTTTTTCACCTTCTCCAGAGGATGAGATGATGGGAACACTCATTCCTCATTCCCTTCTCCAGGAGATGAGATGATGGGAACCCTCACTCCTTTTTCACCTTTTCCAAGAGATGAGATGATGGGAACACTTATTCCCCATTCCCCTGCTCCAGGACAACTTTGTCCACACCTTTATTCCATTCCCTTCCTTCCCAGCCAGGACTGACCTTTAAAATGCTCCTTCCCCTTCTCCCCAAAGCTGTTGGGACCTTTTCCCACCCCTCTCTCCTCACCCATGGGGATGTTTTTCCTTTCTGCTTTGCACCTTCCAAACCAGGAGACCAGAAATGCCCCCTGCAACCAAGGCAGAACTTCCCTGTGGAATTACACAGTTTATTTTATTTTATTTTATTTTACTTTACTTTTTATTTTTTATTTTATTTTAATTTAATTTATTTCACTTTATTTCATTTTGTTTTATTTTATTTTATTTTACTTTACTTTTTATTTTTTATTTTATTTTAATTTAATTTATTTCACTTTATTTCATTTTGTTTTATTTTACTTTAATTTATTTTATTTTACTTTATTTTACCTTACCTTAGTTTATTTTACTTTATTTTATTTTATTTTATTTTATTTTATTTTACTTTAATTTATATTCTTTTACTTTATTTTACTTTTAATTTATTTTACTTTACTTTATTTTACTTTTATTTTATTTTGCTTTATTTCACTTTAATTTACTTTTATTTATTCTATTTTATTTAATTTTTTCCACTTTATTTTATTTTACTTTATGTCACTTTATTTTATTTTATTTTATTTTATTTTGCTTTATTTTACTTTACTTTATTTTAATTTACTTTATTTTAATTTATTTTACTTTACTTTATTTTACTTTATTTCACTGCATTTTATTAATTTCACTTTCTTTTCTTTTCTTTTATTTTATTTCACTTTGTTTTATTTTACTTTATTTTACTTTATTTTATTTCACTTTATTTCACTTTATTTTACTTTTATTTTATTTTACTGTATTTCACTTTATTTTATTTTATTTTACTTTATGTCACCTTATTTTACCTAATTTAATTTAATTCCATTTTCTTCCCTCCTCTCCTCCTTTGCCCTCCCAGCACTGTTGTTTGGCCTCTCCCCCGGGCCGGGTGTGCCCAGGGCTGGCCCGGAGCCCCTGCAGATGTTGGTGCCCACAGACAGATGTTCACCCCCTGCCTCCCTCCCAGCCCTGCCTTGCTGGATTCCTGCCCGGCCTTTCCCTCTGCCCCGAGATTTCAGGGCAAAGAATATCCCAGAGCACAGAATATCCCAGAGCACAGAATATCCCAGAGCACAGAATATCCCAGAGCACAGAATATCCCAGAGCACAGAATATCCCAGATCACAGAATATCCCAGAGCACAGAATATCCCAGAGCACAAAATATCCCAGATCACAGAATATCCCAGAGCACAGAATATCCCAGATCACAAAATATCCCAGAGCACAGAACCCTGGGATGGGTTGGATGGGAAGGGACTTTCCAGACCATCCAGTCCCACCCCCTGTCATGGGCAGGGACACCTTCCACTAGCCCAGGTTGCTCCAACCTGGCCTTGGACACTTCCAGGGATCCAGGGGCAGCCACAGCTTCTCTGGGAAATTCATCCCAGTCCCTCCCCACCCTCCCAGCCAGGAATTCCTTCCCAATATCCCATCTAGCCCTGCCCTCTGGCACTGGGAAGCCATTCCCTGTGTGCTGTCCCTCCCTGCCTTGTCCCCAGTCCCTCTCCAGCTCTCCTGGAGCCCCTTCAGGCCCTGCCAGGGGCTCTCAGCTCTCCCTGGAGCCTTCTCTTCTCCAGGGGAACCCCCCCAGCTCTCCCAGCCTGGCTCCAGAGCAGAGGGGCTCCAGAATCCTGGAATGGTTTGGGTTGAAAGGGACCTTGAAGATCCAGTTCCATGGGCAGGGACACCTTCCCCTATCCCAGGTTGCTCCAAGCCCTGTCCAACCTGGCCTTGGACACTTCCAGGGATGGGGCAGCTCCTCCAGCCTGGCTCCAGAGCAGGAGGGGCTCTCAGCTCTCCCTGGAGCTTTTTGTCTTCCAAGCTGGACATTCCCAGCTCTCCCAGCCTGGCTCCAGAGCAGAGGGGCTCCAGAATCCTGGAATGGGTTGGCTTGGAAGGGATTTTAAAGGCCATTCATTTCCACCCCCTGCCATCGGCAGGGACACCTTCCACTAGCCCAGGGTGCTCCAACCTGGCCTTGGACACTCCCAGGGATCCAGGGGCAGCCACAGCTTCTCTGGGCAACCTGTACCAAGGCCTCCCCACCCTCCCAGCCAGGAATTCCTTCCCAATATCCCACCTATCCCTGCCCTCCCAGCCTTGGGGTCCCAGCTGAGTCTCTTGGGAATTCACACATGGTTTTCTTGTCATTCTTTGGGATTTAGGGCTCCATAATTCACTCCTGTCAGAAACCACCAGCCTGTGACCTTCTGGGCCCTCCCTTGGCACAGGGAATGCCATTCCATGGGGATAAAATCCTCCTGGAATTCAGCTTTTCTTCAACTCCTTCCTTGCCCTGAACAGGTTTCAGGGAGTTCCAGCTCTTTGTGGAGTAACCTAAATCCCAAATATGTCCTTCCCATTGGCCAGCCTCATTCCTTCTGTGAGGAAAATCCTTCTGGAGGCCTCGGAAGAACCCATTGGAACATCTTTGCAGCTGCATCAACCACGTCTGACATCGTTTAGGGAGCTCATTGATTCCAGGTGCTGAGCCAGGGGTGGAGAAAGTCCCTCCTAGGGATATTTTAGGGCTGATCCAAAGCAGGATGGTCCTTTCAGATGGGCCATAATAACCCTAATTTAGGCAAGATGAAACTTGCTCAGCTCTTAAATTAAAACTGAGGCTCCACATTTCACCCAGACCCGACTCTGGTCATCACAACAGGGGTTGTTGATTTGGGAGATAAACAAGAGGCTGGTTTTTAACAAAACACGAGAAAAAAAGTGAGTTTCTCAACCACCAGAAACTACCAAAATTCCCTTTCAGGACGAATGGGTTTCATCCTTTGACCCAGAGGGATGACAGTGGGGTTTTTAATCTTTAAAAGTTCCCGTAATTAAATTTCAGCAGGAGAATAAAATTTCAGACGGGCAAGTGAAACCGTTTTGTTTCATTCCTCTGACTTTACAAAAAAAAATATGCAATTAGTTACCCAAAGCAGCTCCAGTAACGAATTTGATACACATACATGGATTTATTGGATTTTGGGGCAAGCAAAGCATTCCCTGAGGGAAAGAGCGGCCCAGGGTTGGAAAAAGGATCCCTCAGGATTTTCGGGGCCTCTTTGCCCTGACGGTTTTTGTTTCTTGGTTCAGACTCTGAGCTCCACATCCCATTCTGCATTTCCCTGGATGATTCCTTGCAGTGAGAGGTGGGAGAAGGGTGGGATAGTGCAGTTTTGCATTCCCTGGGTGATTCCTTGCAGGAAGAGGTGGAAACGGGTGGGATATGCAGATTTCCATTCCCTGGATGATTCCTTGCAGTGAGAGGTAGGAAATGGGTGGGCAAGAGCAGTTTTGCATTCCCTGGATGATTCCTTGCAGAAAAAGGTGGAAAGTGGGTGAAATATTGCAGATTTCCATTGCCTGGATGATTCCCTGCAGGGAGAGGTGGGAAGTGGATGGGATAGTGCAGTTTTGTATTCCTAGGATGACTCCCTGCAGGGAAAGGTGGGAAAAGGGTAGGATAATGCAGATTTCCATTCCCTGGATGATTCCCTGCAGGGAGAGGTGGGAAACAGGTGGGATAATGGAGATTTCCATTCCCTGGAATATTCCTTGCAGGGAGAGGTGGAAAGTGGGCGAGATATTGCAGTTTTGAATTATCTGGATGATTCCCTGCAGGGAGAGGTGGGAAAAAGATAGGATAGTGCAGTTTTGCATTCCCAGGATGACTCCCTGCAGGGAGAGGTGGGAGAAGGGTGGGATAATGCAGATTTCCATTCCCTGGAATATTCCTTGCAGGGAGAGGTGGAAAATGGGTGGGATAGTGCAGATTTCCATTCCCTGGGTGATTCCTTGCAGTGAGAGGTAGGAAATGGGTGGGATAGTGCAGTTTTGCATTTCCTGGGTGATTCCTTTCGGGAAGAGGTGGGAAGTGGGTGAGATATTGCAGTTTTGAATTATCTGGATAATTCTTTGCAGGGAGAGGTGGGAAGTGGGTGGGACAGTGCAATTTTGCATTCCCTGGATGGTTCCCTGCAGGGAAAGGTGGGAAAAGGGTAGGATAATGCAGATTTCCATTCCCTGGATGATTCCTCACAGTGAGAGGTGGGAAGTGGATGGGATAGTGCAGTTTTTCATTCCTTGGGTGATTCCTTGCAGTGGGAGTTGGGAAATGGGTGGGATAGTGCAGATTTCCATTCCCAGGATGATTCCTTGCAGGGAGAGGTGGAAAGTGGGAGAAATATTGCAGTTTTGAATTATCTGGATGATTCCTTGCAGGGAGAGGTGGAAAGTGGGAGAAATATTGCAGTTTTGAATTATCTGGATGATTCCCTGCAGTGAGAGGTGGGAAATGTGTAGGATAATGCAGATTTCCATTCCCTGGATGATTCCTTGCAGGGAGAGGTGGGAAGTGGATGGGATAGTGCAGTTTTGAATTCCCTGGATGATTCCTTGCAGGGAGAGGTGGGAAGTGGATGGGACAGTGCAATTTTGCATCCCCTGGATGGTTCCCTGCAGGGAAAGGTGGGAGAAGGGTGGGATAATGCAGATTTCCATTCCCTGGATTATTCCTCACAGTGAGAGGTGGGAAATGGGTGGGATATGCAGATTTCCATTCCCTGGATGATTCCCTGCAGGGAGAGGTGGGAAACAGGTGGGATAATGGAGATTTCCATTCCCTGGAATATTCCTTGCAGGGAGAGGTGGAAAGTGGGAGAAATATTGCAGTTTTGAATTATCTGGATGATTCCCTGCAGTGAGAGGTGGGAAACGGGTGGGATAATGCAGATTTCCATTCCCTGGATGATTCCTTGCAGGGAGAGGTGGGAAGTGGATGGGATAGTGCAGTTTTGAATTCCCTGGGTGATTCCTTGCAGGGAGAGGTGGGAAGTGGATGGGATAGTGCAGTTTTGAATTCCCTGGGTGATTCCTTGCAGGGAGAGGTGGGAAGTGGATGGGATAGTGCAGTTTTGAATTCCCTGGTTGATTCCTTGGAGTGAGAGGTGAGAAACATGTGGGATAAAGCAGCTTTCCATTCCCTGGGTGATTCCCTGCAGGGAGAGTTGGGAAACGGGTGGGATAGTACAGATTTGAATTCCTTGGGTGATTCCTTGCAGGGAGAGGTGGAAAGTGGATGGAATATTGCAGTTTTGAATTCCCAAGATGATACCCTGCAAGGAGAGGTGGGAAAAGGTTAGGATAGTGCAGTTTTGCATTCTCTGGACGATTCCTTGCAGGGAGAGGCGGAAAGTGGGCGAGATATTGCAGTTTTGAATTATCTGGATGATTCTCTGCAGGGAGAGGTGGGAAATGGGTGGGATAATGCAGATTTCCATTCCCTGGATGATTCCCTGGAGGGAGAGGTGGGAAATGGGTGGGATATTCCAGTGTTTGCCCCCTACCCACCCCCGTGTGCTCCCTCAGAGGGGGACACACGTTGTCCCCGCCACTGTCACGATTTCTCCTGCCTTTTGTTATCCCCGGATTGCCAAACTCTCCCAGGCCTCTGGCACCACTTTGCCTTCCACACCCTGAGCCTCCCCACCCCTTTCAACACAATCCCACACCTCCTCCACTTCCCTGGGCTCCTTCCCCAGCCTTGAACTCGCCTTGTTTTCCAGCCCTTTCTCCGTGTTCTTTGTTATCTGCGGGTCCCATCAGGGCTTTGGGACAACTCTTACTTCACCTGCTCTGCCCTGACATGTGCCCTGGTTCCTGCTGGAGCTGAAATCCCTTCCCACTTCTGTTTTTCTCCCTGAAAAACAGGGGATTGTCTCTTTGGCAGGGGTGACTCTTTTATCATGGAATCATGGAATGGTTTGGGTTGGAAGGGACCTTAAAAATCATCCCGTTCCAACACTCTGCTGCAGGAAGGGACACCTTACACTAGCCCAGATTGCTCCAACCTGGCCTTGGACACTTCCAGGGATCCAGGGGCAGCCACAGCTTCTCTGGGAATTCCATCCCAGCCCCTCCCCACCCTCCCAGCCAGGAATTCCTTCCCAATATCCCACCTTAATCTACTCTCCTTAATTTTCTTCGTTGGTTCCTTGCACCAAACCCTCTGGACACTCCGGGATGGATGAGTTGGAAGGAGACAGAAAGACACAGTGGCTGCCCCAAAGATTTCCCAGTGGAAGCAAAACATCCTTTTTCTTGGATGACACAGCAAATCAAAATCTCCCAGATCCCAACCTGGTCCAGAGAGCTCCTCATCCCACTGCTGGGACCTTCCACAGCACCTCAGGGGCTCCAATGACCTTCTCAGGAATTTCTCCCTTCCTGAAGCACATCAATCCATTTAGGACATCTTTTTTTCACACCTCAATTTCCTCACAGACCCACCCAACTGACCCCTTCACTGGCCAGTTAATTAGTTAAGATCTAGCAAGTGTTTTGAATCACCAGCAGACACAGCAAATCAAAATCTCCCAGATCCCAATCTGGCCCAGAGAGCTCATCATCCCACTGCTGGGACCTTCCACAGCATCTCAGGGGCTCCAATGAAATTCTCAGGAACTTCTCCCTTCCTGGAGCACATCAATCCATTTTTTTCACCTCTCATCCTCAATTTTTGCACAGATCCACCTTCACTGGCCAGTTCATTAGTTAAGATCTAGCAAGTGTTTTGAATCCCCAGCAGTGATCCCAACCCCAAAGCACCTTTCCATGATTAATTCCCTGCCCTCAAGCAGCTGGAATTGTCTCGTTGCTCCACTAAACTGAGCTGGCAGGAACTCCTGTCCTGAAAGGTGAACAAATCACACAAAAGCCAGGCCGAAATTGGGGGATTTTCCACTTACTCATCCCCAAAATCCAGCCTAAAGGTCCTTACTCAGCTCTTCCCATCCCTTCACCTGCAAATAATTGGATTCAGGGGGTTCCCTGCAGGGAGGGAAGGAAAATGAGGGAAAGGTCAAATGTGCAAGGCCTGGTTTCCTTCCCAAATCCAGCATGGACTGAGGCAACATGGCACGAACCAGGGAGGTTTCCAGCTCTTTCCAGAGCTCAAGGTTTTCCCTTCTGTGGCTCTTTTTCCTCTAATCCCATAGACAGCAGGGAAAGGGGATGGGGATGGATCCATGCTCACAGCAGGCTGATAACTGAGCCTAAAAATAGTCCATTTTTATGTGTTTTCCCCTTTTTTCTGTCTTTTCCTCCCTTTTTAGGTCTGGCTTTTCCACCTGCCTATTGTTTTTTATAAATTTTGTCGGCAGTTGGAATCTTCAAGATTCCCTTTTCCCGCTAAAAGTGAGAGCAGCGAGTCTGGAAGAAGTTTTTGGGGTGTTTGCAGAAGTGGGAAGGGATTTCAGGGCCAGAAAGGGACCAGGACACGTGTTCAAGGCAGAGAAGGTGAAGCAAGAGCTGTCCCAAAGAAGAGATGGGATAAGCAGATGGCAAAGACCATGGAAAAAGGGGTGGGACACGAGGGGAGTTCCAGGCACCGGCTGGGGAAGGAGCTCAGGGAATTTATGGGCAGGAAAATTAAAGGAGAATTTCTTAATTGAGAAAAACGAGCAGAAAGCTTTCAAAAATGTGACACAAGGAGATGATCCTCCATGACTTCCAAAAGGTTGGAACACCAGCCTGAAGAGGATGATCATGGAATCATTAAGGTTGGAAAAGACCTCTGAGCTCATCAACCATCATCCATGGGCACCACTCACCCCTGTCCTCAAGTGCCACATCCATACTTTTTTGGAACATTTCCAGGGATGGGGACTCCACCACCGCCCTGGACAGACTGTTCCAATATTTGACAACCCTTTCCATGAAGAATTTTTTTCCCCATATCCAGTCTAAACCTCCCCTGGTGTAATTTGAAGCCGTTTCCTCTCATCCTGTCCCTTGTTCCCTGAGAGAAGAAGCCCCACCGGGCTCCACCCTCCTGTCAGGGAGTTGGAGAGAGCAACGAGGTCACCCCTGAGTCCCCCCAGATATCAGGTGGATTTATTCCTTCAGTGGGAAATACCCATTTTCCATCTATTGGGGATCTCAGGTGCTTAAAGTCCCCACAGCTTTAGGGCTTTGGACTGATCATGTGACACTAAATGGAGCTCAGCACCAAAGGGATCGGTCCAAGAAACACATTTGGCACTATTTTATTGCTCTCCTGACTCAGAAATGCATTTTAACCTGACAGAGGGAAGATTTAAATGGGATTTTGGGAAGGAATTGCTGGCTGGGAGGGTGGGGAGGCCCTGGCCCAGGTTGGGCAGAGAAGCTGTGGCTGCCCCTGGATCCCTGGAAGTGTCCAAGGCTGGGCTGGAGCACCCTGGGCTGGTGGAAGGTGTCCCTGCCCGTGGCAGGGGGTGGCACTGGATGAGCTTTCAGGTCCCTTCCAACCTAAACCATTCCATGGATTCTGTGATTCAATGAAATTCCTTTCCAGCCAGTTTTCCATTCCAGGGGGTACAAAGCAGACCAAGGGTTGACAAGAGTTTAGGTGACCAAGGGGTCCCCACAACAGAATATTCACACCCTCTGTCCTCAGCTGTGCTCTTCCCAAAAAATCCATGGCTTTGCCTAAGAAAAGCCATCCTCACCTTAAAAGCCTTTGAGCATCTCCAGACATTCCTCAGCTTTTCCAGAACCCTCCTCAGATATTCCACAACCTTCTCCACCTCACACCATTGTGTTTGCCCAGAGAGGTCGTGGGTCTCCATCCCTGGAAGTGTCCAAGGCCAGGCTGGACACGTTAAATCCCAGAAATTAAAGGTGAGGGAAAGATTTGTTGTTATAAGGTTGGTTTGGACACTGAGGGGCTGATTTCAAATCCTGGCTGAGCTCCAAGTGGGATCCAGGTGCTCTGTCTCCTGGGATCAGGAAGATGATCAGAAAAAATCCTTCTCCTTGACACCTTTATGATGTGCTGGATGGACTGGATAAATAAATAAATTTAGATGGATATTGGGAAGGAATTCCTGGCTGGGAGGGTGGGGAGGCCTTGGCACAGGTTGCCCAGAGAAGCTGTGGCTGCCCCTGGATCCCTGGAAGTGTCCAAGGCCAGGCTGGAGCAACCTGGAACAGTGGAAGGGTGTGGGACTGGATGATCTTTAAGGTCCCTCCCAACCCAAACCAATCTGGGATCCTGTGCAGGACAATCAAGTTGATGATCCCCCAAAAATGAAACCTGAGCTGGTTCTGGATCCCAATAAACCGGTTCGAGGTCGGTGCTGTTGCACCAGGGATGGCAATGGGGGATGAAGCAGGATGGGCACAGCCAGGGGTGAATTTAGGCCCCATCCTTGATATAAAGTGCCCAGCACAGCTCCCATCGCCCAGAGCTGCCCCTCATCCCCTCTCCCACCTCTGCCCCCTCCTCGTGCCAACACGTGGCACCTTCCCGGGAGCAGCTCAGTGCTCAGGCCAGGCTCCAGCAGGGCTGGGAAAACAACAACAACAACAACAGCACAACAGTACAACAGGCAAACCTCCTGGGAGCCCGGGAGAAGAGGCAGATGGCACAGAAAAGGGCACGGGAGGGCAGGGTGGGCTCAGCCCTCGCCTTCCCTGGAGTCTTGCGGAGCCAGTAACCGGATCCACATGGAGCACATGGAGCACAGGCCTTGGCAGAGGAGGGGAGGGGGGGTTGAATTGAGCCTCATACCTGAGGGGAGAGGAAAACTTGTTTATTTGGAAACAAAACTTTGTTTTGCTCTTTTTTTTTTTTTTCTTGTTTTTTTTGGGGGGTTGTTTCGCTCGAGCCTCCAGGCCCTTGGAAGTGGCTGCCAAGTCGGGGTGGATGAGGCCTGTTGGGTTTTAACTCTCCCTCTGCTGATTCTCACAGAGGTGCAGGAGGAATAAAAGTGGTTTTCTAGGCACCAAGTCCAGAACAGACTGTTAGAAAACTGTCAAGTGCTAAAAAAAACCCAAATTGTGCCACATCCAGGCTCTCCACAACTGGAATGTTTCTTTTGTGTTTCCTTCGTGTCCCACAACCCTGCGGCCTCAGCTCTGACAGGATCCTGGATTCAGAGACAGGGAGGAGAGGAAAACTTCCATTCCCACAAGGATTTGCCTTGCCTGGACATGGCACTTGTGCCTCATCCAGGCTTTCCACACTTGGAACGTTGCTTTTGTACTTCCTTTGTGTTCCACAACCCTTCGGCTCTGGCAGGATCCTGGATCCAGGGGCAGGGAGGAGAGGAAAACTTCCATTCCCACAAGGATTTGCCTTGCCTGGATGTGGCACTTGTGCTGCCTCCAGGCTCTCCAGGACAGGATCCTGGATTCAGAGGCAGGGAGGAGAGGAAAACTTCCATTCCTGAAAGGATTTGCCTTGCCTGGACATGGCACTTGCGCCACTTCCAGGCTCTCCATGGTTGGAATGTTGCTTTTGTGCTTCCCTCGTGTCCATCACACCTTTCCTTGGCTCTTGTGCTGCCAAACTGGAAACTCCGAGAGCAAGGAGGGAAGAATTCTCATCCCTCTGCTCACCTCTGCCACAGGGACACGGTTCAGTGCTCCCTCTCATTTTTATTTTATAAAATAAATGTGTTTTTTCCATGTATTAAGACCAGAAGAGATTTTGAGACAGTTCTCAAGCGCTAAAAAGCCAAACTCATCATAGTCCTGATTTCTTTGCCACTTCCCCAAAGAGCAATTTTTGGGGTGTGTTTTATCTCTGCTGTCTGATGAAAGAAGGGGACTTTTGATCACAGTCATTGTGAAATTAATGGGAAAGAAAAAGAAAGCAGGAAAGATTCCCAAAAATCCTTTGGTTTTAGGAGCTGAATCTTTAAGGGAAAGATAAAAAAGTTCCATGAGCGCCCCGAGGACAATCCTATAACCTGATCCTGGGCATCACCCCCTTGCAGCAGGTTCAGGAGCCTGTTATGGGGCTTGAACCAAAAAGTTCTGGGAATAGGAAGGTTGAGGGATAGAAGCACCTGGAAGCATCACCACGGAGACACCTTCCCTGCAAACAATTCCATGGATTCTGGCCCCGTCGCCAGGATCGGGTTATAGGATTGTCCTCGGGGCGCTCATGGAACTTTTTTATCTTTCCCTTAAAGATTCAGCTCCTAAAACCAAAGGATTTTTGGGAATCTTTCCTGCTTTCTTTTTCTTTCCCATTAATTTCACAATGACTGTGATCAAAAGTCCCCTTCTTACCTCAGACAGCAGAGATAAAACACACCCCAAAAATTGCTCTTTGGGGAAGTGGCAAAGAAATCAGGACTATGATAAGTTTGGTTTTTTAGCGCTTGAGAACTGTCTCGAAATCTCTTCTGGTCTTAATACATGGAAAAAACACATTTATTTTATAAAATAAAAATGAGAGGAAGCACTGAACCGTGTCCCTGTGGCAGAGGTGAGCAGAGGGATGAGAATTCTTCCCTCCTTGCTCTTGGAGTTTCCAGTTTGGCAGCACAAGAGCCAAGGAAAGGTGTGATGGACACGAGGGAAGCACAAAAGCAACATTCCAGCCATGGAGAGCCTGGATGTGACACAAGTGCCATGTTCAGGCAAGGCAAATCCTTTCAGGATTTCAGGAGAGGACATTTCCTCTCCTCCCTGCCTGTGGATCCAGGATCCTGTCAGAGCCGAAGGGTTGTGGGACACAAAGGAAGTACAAAAGCAACGTTCCAAGTGTGGAAAGCCTGGATGAGGCACAAGTGCCATGTCCAGGCAAGGCAAATCCTTGTGGGAATGGAAGTTTTCCTCTCCTCCCGGCCTGTGGATCCAGGATCCTGCCAGAGCCGAAGGGTTGTGGCAGCGATTCCCGCTGGCCTGTGAATGGAGCACAGGACAGGAGGGATTTCACAAACAGAGCCCAGGGGCCGTTCCCCCGGTCCAAAGAGGCAGATCAAACATTCCAAATGGTTGGGAGCTCATCCAAGGGGTTGCACAAACGGGGCTGAGGGTGGGAATCGCTCTCCACGGGGAGGACACCGAGAAAATGTGGAAGAGCCAACTCTGGGTAGGTGAGAGCTCAGCGGGAGGAGGAGATGGCCGGGGATTTTTGGGGAGCTGGAACACCTGGGACACAGGGCCTGGCTGGGTGGAAGCTGCAGGAGCCAACTGGTTGCTCTCAAGAGCCTAAATTGCATCCTGGTTTAGGATGGTGCCTGAATTCCCCCCTTCCAGGAGCAGCCTGGCTGTGCTCGTCCTGCTGCATCCCCAATTCCCATCCCTGGAGCAACAGCACTGACCTGTCCTGGTTTATTGGGATCCAGAACCAGCTCTGGTTTCATTTTGGGGGGATCATCAACTTGATTGTCCTGCACAGAATCCCAGATTGGTTTGAGTTGGGAGGGACCTGAAAGCTCATCCAGTTCCACCCCCTGCCATGGGCAGGGACACCTTCCACTGCCCCAGGTTGCTCCAGCCTGGCCTTGGACACTTCCAGGGATCCAGGGGCAGCCACAGCTTCTCTGCCCAACCTGGGCCAGGGCCTCCCCACCCTCCAAATGGAGAATTCCTTCCCAATATCTGATCTAACCCTGCTCTGATGCACAAAATGATGCCAGAAGTGTGTGTTTGAACAACTCAATCCTACCCTAAAAGTGAGATTAATACAGAAACCAAAATATCTAAATTTAGAAGCCTGAGCACCTCTACACAAACCAGCAGTTCAGGGGTCCACCTTTGAGTAAATGGGGATCTCAGAGGCTTTAGTTTGTGGGTCCTGCTGAGATGCTCCAAACTTTGGGAGACACCTGCACGGGACCTGCTGGAGATTTGTCCCATTCTGGAGCAGGTGGAATATCCCACCAGGGCTAAAATGACACCATGTGACTGTGTGGGCCACCAAAGGTCAATCAGAGCTCCTGGTGACCCCTCTTGCACTGCTGAGGACAGCCCACAACGTCGCTCCCTGGCCTCGTGGGGATTATTCCCGGTGGACAGGTTGGACGCCCACGTGCAGCCACCCAAATTTGGGTGTGGTGACCCAGGGTCAGAACCCTTCCCCAAACCACTGACAGCAACTCCCTGAGTGTGATCCTTCCACGGGATGGGGCGGGATGTGCTCTGTGGAAATGCCACTGGGATAATTCCTCCCTTTGGTGTCTTGTGCAACCACGGCCTGGGAGGATCCACCGGGCTCACCGGGGGCAGGATGTTGCTGTCACTGCTTCCTCTTGATCTCCAAGGCTTGGGAACCTTCCAGACCTGGAAATGGGACTGGTTTGACGTGATTTGTTCTTGGGAAATCTGTTTATCACTTCCTTACCCTCCAGGAGTGTTCAATCAGCTGCTGCAGGAGCTCTGTTGACGCCGGAGTTGAGGTGACAGCTCTAAAATCACTTGGAGTTTTCTTTCCTGCCTCTTCCCTTTTTAACAGCAGAGTTGAGGACATTTCCCACAACTTCCTGACTTCTCATGGGCTTGTGCCCACTTATCCTGCCTCTCCTTGGTGGAATGTGCAGGATCCCAGTGGCCAGAAATCAAGTTGAGACTGAGGATGAAGGTGAGGCCCTGGCACAGGTTGCCCTGGAAGTGTCCAGGGCAGGTTGGAGCAACCTGGGCTGGTGGAAGGTGTCCCTGCCCCATGGCAGGGGGTGGCACTGGATGAGCTTTAAGGTCCCTTCCAACCCAAACCATTCCAGGACTTTGCATCCTCAGCCTTCTGGGCAGCATCCTCTGAGCTTGGATGCTCCTGGCAAGCACAGAGGGAACAGATTGATTGACTCCTCAATTCCCCAGGGATGGGCACAAAAGGAACCTGGAGGTTGGAAGATTAAGGAGGGATTTAAAAAGCCCTGCCCAGCAAATCCAAACTCCCTCACACTTTGCATTCAGGGCACGACTTGTCCCACATTATCCCTGATGGGTCAGAGACACCCCTGGCTTGGCTTTGGGATGCTCCAGGACCTGCCCACCCCACTCATCCAACTTCTCCAAAGACTCTGGAGCCAGTTCTTTCCCCACCTTGGACTTTGGCCTCTGCTCCAACTCTGCTTTAATTGTTTTAAGCATCTGGACTCATTTAACCTCTTTTTTTCCCCTTCCTTATGGGACATTTCGGATGCAAAAAAAGAGCCTTTAACGCTTCCCTTTTTCCCCGTAACGTGTCTGGTGGAGGGAACAGCCTTGTCCCAATTTTTCCAGGGGACAACAAGGAGGTTCAAGCCGTTGGAATGTGCCCTGGAAGCAGCTGACTTGGGGCACAAGCAGCACCAATTTTGGGCAGGCAGCCCCAGGCCTGGCTGCAAGTGATGCTTAGAAAACATCTGCCAGAACAATTCTTCACTGAGAACAGTGTTTTTTGGACAGGGACGAGTCCCACTCCCACTTCCAGAGTTTTTCCATGGAAGAGTAAAGATTTCAGTGAAAAATCCCCATCAGTGAAAAATGAATTTCAGAAAAGGAGAAAAAAAACCCCACCTTCTGAATCATCTTTTAGATTTCTGGAGGGTCCTTTGACTCGGGTTATCTTTGCTCTGGAGGGAGAATTTTTGCAATTTTCCATGGAATGTCAAAGGTAAAGGATTCCTCAGGCAAGGAATCGCTCTGTCATAATGTAGTCATGGAAGTATTCCCTTATTTTCTTTTGTTTGCCTTTTCAAATCATTCAGGGCAAATATTATTTAGCACCGAGCGAAATCTCTTATCTCCCTTTGGAGATCAAAGAGCCTCCTGTTTGTGTTGTAATTAATAAGTAATGAAACACCTTAATTACAAGACAAACAGGAGATCCTTTGATCTGCAAGGGGAGATAAGACATTTCACTCAGTGCTGAGCAGCAGCTGCTCATAATGGTTTTGAAAAAGAAAATAAAAATAGAATATTGCCCCAATTTGGGGTGATTGTGGCGTGCCAGGAGAACCTGCCAGAACAGGGGGAGAGATAATATAAATATAATAAAATACTATTAAAACCCCATAAAATAACCTGAGAGTTTCTTGAACTCTGGGTTTTTTTTGGAGTGAAAATTCCCTCGTGCAGGCGGTTTCGAGCAGTGGTTGGTTTTGTTCTGCTTCCAAGTGAAAACAAGCAGAAGTTCCCGGGAAAACGGGAATGAGGGAGCATCAGGTGCTGCTTCGGCTCCTCTCCTTTGCACTGGGTGAAATCCATGGATAAAGCCCTTCTCTCCAGATAGTCCCCGATGCCCAAGGGCATCTCCCTGGAGCTCCAGCTGGGGAACATCTGCTCCATGTTTGGATCCAGCCAGGAGAAGACCTCTTCAGGTTGGAAAAAGTTCTTTGGGTTTTTTTTGGTTGTTTTGGTTTTTTTTTAGCTGTGTTGGAAGGGACCTTCCAGATCATCCAGTCCAATCCTTGATCCAACCCCGCCGTGGTTCCCAGCCCATGGCACTGATGCCACATCCAGTCTGTCCTTAAACACCTCCAGGGATGGAGAATCCACCCCTTCCCTGGGCAGCCCATTCCAAGGGCTGAGCACCCTCTCTGCAAAGAAATTCTTTCTAATCTCCAACCTAACCCTCCCCTGGCACAGCTCAAGACCCAGCCCTCTTGTCTTGCTGATGGTTGCCTGGGAAAAGAGACCAAACCCCCCTGGCTCCCCCCTCCTGTCAGGGAGTTGCAGAGAGTGAGGAGGTCTCCCCTGAGCCTCCTCTTCTCCAGGCTGAGCCCCCCCAGCTCCCTCAGCCTCTCCTCCCAGCACTTGTGCTCCAGTCCCTTCCCCAGCCTCGTTGCTCTCCTCTGGACCTGCTCCAGCCCCTCCATGTCCTTCCTGAGCTGAGGGCCCAGAACTGGACACAGCACTCCAGGGGTGGCCTCACCAGCGCTGAGTTCAGGGGCAGAATCACTGCCCTGGACCTGCTGACCACACTGTTCCTGCTCCAGGCCAGGATCCATTGGCCCTCTTGTCCCCCTGGGCACACTGGGGCTCCTGTTCAGCCTCCTGTCCATCCCCACTCCCAGCTCCCTTCCTGCCTGGCTGCTCTCCAGCCCCTCTGGCCCAGCCTGGAGCTGCCGGGGGTTGTTGTGGCCAAAGGGCAGGACCCGGCCCTTGGCCTGGTTGAACCTCATCCCGTTGGAATCAGCCCATGGATCCAACCTGTCCAGGTCCCTCTGCAGAGCCCTCCTGCCTTCCAGCTGATGGACACTCCCCCCAACTTGGTGTCACCTGCAAATCTGCTGATGGTTCACTCAATCCCCTCATCTAAATCATCAATAAAGACGTTGAACAGGACTGGGCCCAGCACTGATCCCTGGGGACACCACTGGTGATGGATCCACCTGGATGCAGCTCCATCCCCAGCACTCTCTGGCCCTCCAGCCAGTTCCTGACCCAGCACAGGGTGCCCCTGGCCAAGCCTTGGGCTTCCAGCTTTTCCAGGGAATGCTGTGGGAGACAGTGCCAAAGGCTTTGCTGAAGTTGGATCCCACAAGGCCCCGTTTCCAAAGCTGTGTTTTGGAGGAGTTCCAGTGCTGGCAGGAGGAGAGGTGGGAGCTCTGCAGCACTTCCACCTCCTCACAGCCCCGCTCGCCTCCTCTTCGCTTGGACCTGAGAATCCCGGAGCTCTTTTCCAGCCTGAAGTGATTCCGTGACTCCACGACCCCTCCTGGTTTGGTTACAACCTGCCCTCCCTGGTCCTACAATAAAAAATTACCCCAGGAAATTGTTCATCCATCACTCACGGGTTCCTTCCAGACCTTCAGTCACAAATTTGTCCAGAAAGAAACATTTTTCCAGGAGTGAAGGAAGCCAAGCCGAGCCTGGCCAAGCCAAGCCAAGCCAAGCCAAGCCTGGCCAAGCCAAGCCTTATTTTATTTTTTTTTTCACCAACTTTAATAATGTGATGTTAATAGGAGGCAGAATAATGCAAATGTGGCCCTAAACAAGGAGAAAAATACAGGTTGGATGAGTTTCCCATTAAATGGTGATAAACTCCCTTTTGAGCACAATTTAACTAATTAATTCAGTTTAACTTGAGAGTTTTACTGGTATTTATTTCAGAGCAGAACTGACTTCTGAGAAGCACTTTTAGGATGAGCTAAGCTTAAAAATCAGGCTGGAGAAGATGTTTCCTTCCCCAAGAAGATGTTTCCTTCCCCAACAAGATATTTCCTTCCCCAACAAGATGTTTCCTTCCCCAAGAGTCCTCTGCTGCTGGGACTGAGCTGGGATATCCTGGGATAATCCCAGGAGCACACTCACAAAGAGAAAATTCCCAGATTTACATCAGACCAGGCACCACCACGGTGGCACCACCAAAGAGGGGATGGGCCCACTTTAGTTGACTTTCCAAAAGTCGTCTTTATTTGTTAATATTTCCAATTATTTGCACAAAGGGCCCTATTTTTGGAGGAATTTGGCTCATTTTTTTTACCCCTGCAATGACGGCAGATTCAGTCCAGGGGTTAAGTGTGGGTGTTGAGCTCAGCTGTTGAGATTTGGGGAATTTGGTGAATTTATTCCCTTGTGTTCGATTGAAATTCTATTAAATTTACAGCCATATTTTTTTAAACTAAATGAAGAAAAAAATCAACCAGTCGAGGTCTCCTGACCAGGAAGATTAAATTTAAAAAAAAAAAAAAATCCAAATAATGGACGTGCACACTTGGATAATACAAAATATTTTTTTTAAAAAGATTAAGGCGTCTGATTTTTATAACATAAAAATACTGTATTTAATAATATTAATTAAATAATAATTACTAGCTATTATTCTATTCTTTAATAACATGTAATATAAGTTATATAATATATTATACTAATACAGAGTAAGATAAAATATATGTTAATAGCATGCAACAATAATGAAATAATATTTATTATTATTTATAAATTATAATTATTAATTGGTGCTATTAATGTAATATAATAACACACAATAATATAATTTATACTAATAGCATGAAATAATAATGAAATAATATTTATTCTTATCTATATTTAACCATTATATTAATTATTAATATATTAATTATATTAATTATTATAAATTATTGTATTAGTTACTATTAATAATTAAGTGATAGTTATTAATTGAATTATTATTAATAAGATTGGTCGTTATTACTGTTAAATTAATATTTATCTTGCAAAAAGATGAAGCATGTCCACGAATGCATCATACTGATATGAACACATGTAAGAATTATAATATTAAAATACGTGTTGAAATGGAGGCATTGAAACATTATCCAAATGAAATTATTTCATGTTTTTCTATCACAAAAAAAAAAAAAAAAGGCAAAAAATAAGGAAAGGAAAAAACCCCTCTTAAGGTTTCTCATTAAAAATTCAACAAAACACTGGATTCTTCATAAAACGACAATTACTGATGGCAAGAGAAATTCATCACCATCTTCTGATCTAACTGGATTTCTTTCCACAGCTCCTTTGGGAGGAAAATCCCATTTATTTCAACCATTTGCTGTCATTTTGTCAGGTTTCCAGCTCTTACAGATTCTCCCTCGGACAAAACAGAGGGACAAGGACAAGTGGAGGTGGCAGTTGGGGACAATTAATGGTGACCACGGTGGTGGGGCTGGTTGGGGCTTGGACTTGAGGATCTTAAAGGTCTTCTCCGACCTCAAGGATTTGATGATTCCATGTTCCTGTCCCGGGTGCTTTGGAAAGGTCAAACCTTGAGCTGGACCGGAACAAAGGGACCAAAATCATTCCAGAAGTTCTTGTTGTATTCGTTCCAGATGTTCATGTGATCTCCGTTTAAGAAGTTCTTGTTATATTAATTTAGGAAGTTCTTGTTATATTCATTCAAGAAGTTCTTGTTGTGTTCATTTAAGAAGTTCTTTTTGCATTCAGTGAAGAAGTTCTTGCTGTGTTCATTTAAGAAGTTCTTGTATTCAGTGAAGTTCTTGTTTTATTCATTTAAGTTCTTGTTATCTTAATTTAAGAAGTTCTTGTTGTATTCATTGAAGTTCTTGTTATCACAATTTAAAAATTTCTTGTTATATTCATTTAAGAAGTTCTTGTTATCTCCATTTAAGAAGTTCTTGTTATCTTCATTAAGAAGTTCTTGTTATATTCATTCAAGAAGTTCTTGTTTCTCCATTTAGAGAAGTTCTTGTTGTAGTCAATGAAGAAGTTCTTGTTTTATCCATTGAAGAAGTTCTTGTTATCTTCATTTAACTGGTTCTTGTTATATTCATTCAAGAAGTTCTTATTATCTCAATTTAAGAAGTTCTTGTTGCATTCAATGAAGAAGTTCTTGCTTTATTCATTTAAGTTCTTGTTATATTAATTTTGAAAGTTTTTGTTGTATTTATTGAAGAAGTTCCTGTTATATTAATTTAAGAAGTTCTTGTTATATTAATTTAAGAAGTTCTCATTATATTACCTTAGGAAGTTCTCATTATCTTCATTTAAGAAGTTCTTGTTGTGTTCATTCAAGAAGTTCTTGTGTTCATTTAAGAAGTTCCTGTTGCATTCAATGAAGAAGTTCTTGTTATCTCCATTTAAGAACTTCTTGTTATATTAATTTAAGAAGTTCTTGTTATCTCCATTTAAGAAGTTCCTGTTGTATTCAATGAAGAAGCTCTTGTTTTACCATTTAACTAGTTCTTGTTATATTCATTCAAGAAGTCCTTATTATCTCAATTTAAGAAGTTCTTGTTGTATTCAATGACGTTCTTGTTTTATTCATTTAAGTTCTTGTTATCTTAATTTAAGAAGTTCTTGTTATCTCCATTCCAGAAGTTCCTGTTGTACTCCGGGAAGTTCTCGTTATATTCATTCCAGAAGTTCTTGTTCTCTCCATTTAGGAAGTTCTCCTGCAGGCCCAGAGCTCCTCATGACCCAAGGTCATGGCCAGGGCTCTCCTTGGTGTTGTTCCTGGTCGAGTTCCCAAGGTCCTTCCTACATCTCCCTGTGGTTGTGTTTTCCATGTCCCACAGTCTTGGCTTTGTCCTTCATCCCATGGAGATGAGGATGGTGGGACCAACCTTGGCCTTGTCCTTCATCCAGTGGAGATGAGGATGGTGGGGCCAACCTTGGCTTTGTCCTTCATCCAGTGGAGATGAGGATGGTGGGGCCAACCTTGGCTTTGTCCTTCATCCAGTGGAGATGAGGATGGTGGGACCAACCTTGGCTTTGTCCTTCATCCCATGGAGATGAGGATGGTGGGACCAACCTTGGCTTTGTCCTTCATCCCATGGAGATGAGGATGGTGGGACCAATCTTGGCTTTCTCCTTCATCCCATGGAGATGAGGATGGTGGGGCCAACCTTGTCTTTCTCCTTCATTTGGTGGAGGTGAAGATGGTGGAGCCAACCTTGGCTTTCTCCTTCATCCAGTGGAGATGAGGATGGTGGGGCCAACCTTGGCTTTGTCCTTCATCCCATGGAGATGAGGATGGTGGGGCCAACCTTGGCTTTCTCCTTCATCCACTGGAGATGGTGTTGCAGGGAAAGCCAAGCCATGACCTCCAGTGGGTTGATGAGGGGAATTAACCTTGTTGATGGAAAGTTCTGCTGAAGCAGAGCAGAACCATTTCTGGAACCAAGGCACACTTCCAGCTTGTGGTCACAGCCCTCTTGCTGCTTCCCTCCCTCCTCCTGAAGGCACATCTTCTCCAAGTGGTGGAGAATTAGGAGTTCTCAGGCCGTGCAGCCCCATCCCCTGCCAAGGTGGTGAAGTTTCCCACAATCCCTTTATTGTCTCCTCCAGTTGCAACCTCCAGAATTCCCTGCGACTCTGCCCTCGTCCAAACCAAAATGAGCACTGGAGACAGAGCGTGCGAGTCCAAGAGGAAAATCAGGATATTGCCCTTCGGTTTAGCCCACAAATCTTGGATCTCAGGCTCCTTCCTCGCTGTTCCACAGGCAGAGAAGAGCCAGAGCTGCAGGAACCAGGATTTGTGTGGATCCCTCCCTTTGCCAAAGCTCAGCATCCTGGATGGTTTTCAGTCGAGTTGTCTTTGTTTCTCTATTTTGATGTCTGACCTTACAAACTCTTCTTCCACATTTTTTTTTTTGGTTTTTTTTTTCCATGTTCTTCCCCCTCCTCTTGTCCCTTCCCCCCTTTTTTTTTTTTCCCCTCCTCTTCGTGCCACCAGCGTTAAACAGCTCAGGGCTGTATTTAAAGAACTGAGAAGCTGCAAAGAATCAAGTAGGATAATGGGAAGAAAGGCTCAATGGCTCTCCCGGGACTTATCATGGTTTCCCTCCAACTGTTTTACAACGGAGTCGAAAGTTCAAGCTGACATTTTCTGGAAAGGGGAGGAAAAAAAAAAGGAGAAGAGAGAAACATAAAAAAAAAAAAAAAGAAAGGAAGAAAAAAGAAGCAGAGAAAGAAAGAGGACAAGTCGTGATGTGGGAATCTTTGGCCTGGGATGAAGATGGAAGGCGCCACTGGAAAAGCGGAGCTCTCCCGATGAGAACCAGATGTCCTCCGTGTTCCTAAACACATCCAGCCCGTTTTCAATTAGGCCAGAATTAGAGCAATAATGAGAAACAAAACACGGTTGTTGCTTGGGGTTTTTTTTCTCCCCCCCCCCTCCCTCTCCTGTGTGTCCTTCCCTCTCTGCCCCAGCTGGATCGGGAGCGGATCTCCAGATGACATCTCCCATCGCTTCCCAAAACAATCAGCCCATACCCCCAGGCCTGCCACGAAGCTTTTCCTTCCCTGGGCCTTCTTTGCTGCTCCAATCTGAAGACTTCATTAGGCTGGACGAGAAAGGCTCGTTCTGCTCATTTTCTGCTCGTTAGAAGCTCATTGATAACGACACTTTTATGTTTTTTTGGGGTTTTGTTGCTTTTCACAGGCCAAGGCTAGACCAAACGTCCTTTCTTAGCTGCGGGATTCCTCATTAGGGCAAGAAAGAGGCACAGGTTTGTCTCCAAATATCGTGGTTTAGAATCAGAAAGTATCATAAACTAGGGGGTTTTTTTCTTCTATTTTCTTTTGTCCCAATTAAGGAGTTTGTCGAGTAGTTTTTTTTGATGCTTAAAGACAATTAACAGTGAAAACAAATTAAAGGAAACCCAAACCCACCCCCTCTTTCCAAACTCCCCCCAGCTGGTTTGGCAAATCCGGCTTTTAAGCCTTTCCCTTGGATTAAGTTGTGTTTTTTTAGTGGAAGGTGTCCTTGCCCATGGCAGGGGGTTGGAATGAGATGGTCCTTAAGGTCTCTTCCAACTCAAATCATTCCATGATTCCGTGATTCCCTGATTTTATAGTTGGCTAATCATTAAAATAGAGTCAGACAGACCAAGTACCATCCTGGTTGTTGTTTTTTTTTTGGAGGAGGAAACAACCAGGAGATGGAGGACTTTGGAAATCTGCCAGCCCAGCCCAAGGGCATTCCAGGCTCATGTCATTTAAGGACACAGGAATTAGCACTGAGAGCGACCTGAAGGATCCTGTTCCTCCTGGTGGAGGGATCCTCCCCAGATCCACGCATCCACGCTCCATGGAATCAGGGAATCACTGAGCTGGGCAAAAAGATGTCCAAGATCATCAAATACACCCCGTGCCCGATGCCCACCTTGTCCCCCAGCCCAGAGCACTCAGTGCCACGGCCAGGCCTTCCTGGGACACCTCCAGGGCTGGGCACTCCAAACCTCCCTGGGCAGCCCCTGCCAAGGCCTTTCCATGAGGAAATTCCTCCTCATGTCCAAGCTGAGCCTCCCCTGGCACAGCTGGAGGCCGTTCCCTCTCCTCCTGTCCCTTGTTTTTTTGGGAGCAGAGCCCGACTCCTCTGGCTCCCTCCTCCTGTCAGGGAGTTCTGCAGAGCCAGAAGGTCCTCAGGATCATGGAATCATTAAGGTTGGAAAAGACCTCCAAGATCCTCAAGCCCTGAGCTCTGCTCTGCTTTCCAAGCTGGCTGTGCCTGATCTCCTTGCTCAGGATCTGATGGAGGAGAAAAGACACCCCTGTGCCAGGTGGCCTTTGCATTCTGTAGGAAACCAGGTGATTAATTAATTCATTAATTAATAATTAAATAATTAAAATATTAATCAGAATAAGACCATCTAGACCAACCCTCTGTCATTAGTAATTATTAAAAATAAGAGCTTGTGGGGTGGGGACAGGGTCGGGAGGGCTGTTGTTTCAGGTGGGAAAGGGCTGAGCATCCCTGAAGGCCTTTCCACTCTCCAGCCGCTCCAGGGGGCTCTTCCCAAAGCCCACAGCCCCAGCACAGGGGAGCAATCCCTGGGGAAACAGAGGGAAACGCTGTGGCTTGAGGGCAAGAATTCCAGACCCCCCTCATTCCCTCCCTCCCCTGGTGTGCTCGGGCAGAACCTGGGAGGAAAAAGAGTTGTTCCGAGTCCTGCAGGGCTGGGGGGAAAGCAGAGGGTCCTACAGGAGGTGAGGAGCTCATTCCACTCTCCCGGAGCCACTCCTGGGAACGTGGAGGTGGGCACAGTGCACTGCCAAAATGGGAAGCGGGGAATGTTGGGATCCACAACCTGAGACCCGGGAAAGGATGAGGATTCCCAGCCAAAGCCCAGGGGAGCCCTTTCTTTGGGAAAAGAGCCCGACCCCGGTTCCCCCCTCCTATCAGGGAGTTGCAGAGCCAGAAGGTCCCCCCTGAGCCTCCTTTTCTCCAGGATGAGCCTCCCCAGCTCCCTCAGCTGCTCCTGCTGCTCCAGCCCCTTCCCAGCTCCCTTCCCTTCCCTGCACACACTCCAGTCCCTCCGTGTCCTTCTGGCCATGAGGGACCTTCCCTTGGCCCTGCAGGAGCTCAGGAGCACAGGGAGGATCCACTGCATCCCATCCAGGGAAAGGGATGGCAGAGCAGGAAGCTGCTTCCCAGGCCAAGCCAGGACCCCTTCCCACTTCCAGAGTGTTGTTTCCTCCTCTCCACACCCCTGGGCTGAGCAGGGTGTCACGAACCACGGCCAGCCCTTCAACTTCCATGTGCCACAATACCGTCGCCCTGTTTTTCATGGACACCTTTCTGTGGGGCTGCTCCCGTTTCCCTTCCCTGCGTTCCTCAGCCCTGAGCTGAGGACATTCACCTTCCAAAACCCCCCTCTCTCCACCCTCCCTTCCCCACAAAGGAGGTCCAGCAGGAAGCACCCCGCAGAGCGTTTTTGGCCTTCCCATGTCCCACACTCATTTATCAGGAGCTCAAGTCCCTTTTTTTCTTTCCCTTCCTCTCCTCCCAAAGTCCATTTGCAGGAACCCACAATCTCTGCACGGATATTGTTCCTCTCTCTTTTTGTGACCTCCTGTATCTCCCTGGAGATTGTTCCATGAGAAAAGAAGAATAAAACAAAACAAATGGATTTTTTTTTCTTTTTTTTTTTTTTTTTTTTTCAACGCTCCGAGTATTTTAATTAAGGAAAGAAAACAGAACAATAGAAACACCCCATCAAGTGCTAAATGTGCTGGACGTGACAGGGCTGGTGGAAAGATGCCCCTTGAAGGGAGAAACAGGAGACTCTCTGGGGAGGCCACTTCCATGAGGTTCATCCTGTGACATCCTGTGACATCCCGTCACGGCCGAGTTCAGCCCTTGAGGCACAGACTGAATAGCTCAGGTCCAGATCCATCCTGACTCCACGATCCCGAGGCTGCTGTGCTCTGCCTGAGGGGCTCAGGAGGATTTATCCCCCCTGGACACCCTCCAGCCTCCAGCTGGCCCCAATCCAGGTGGCTTCTGTGCCTCCAAACCGCAATTCCCGGCTCTTCCAGACCCGGGGTGAGCACGGACAGGACTGGCACAACCCTGACCTGCTTTATCACCTCTGAAGCAGCTCCACAGCAGTGCTGATCCGGGCTCTGGAAAACCTGGAAGCTGCTGCTGTGCCTGTAGCTGCCAAAGTGGTAAGGCTGAGGGAGCTCCGAGGCCTTGGAGCTGCTCCCTTTGGATCTGGCTCAAGGCAAAGCTCCACTGGCTGAGAGGACACGGCCAGGGCTGGGCTGAGCCCCCCAAAGCTCTTGATTTGCTTCATGGTGCTGTTTGAGAACCCACTGACCACGTTCAGCCCCCTCCCCAGCCCCTGTGCTGGCAGCTTGTTCCCACGTTTCTCCTGGAGCTGGAATGTCCCCTGTGCCACGGGGAGGTGACTTTTCTAGGACAGACCCACTCCTGGCTGGGGATAAAGGCTTGGTCCTTGGATGCAGTGGATCCTCCCTGTGCTCCTGAGCTCCTGCAGGGCCAGGGAAGGTCCCTCATGGCCAGAAGGACACGGAGGGGCTGGAGCATGTCCAGGGAAGGGAAGGGAGCTGGGGAAGGGTCTGGAGCAGCAGGAGCAGCTGAGGGAGCTGGGGAGGCTCATCCTGGAGAAAAGGAGGCTCAGGGGAGACCTTCTGGCTCTGCAACTCCCTGACAGGAGGGGGGAGCCAGGGGAGGATCAGGCTCTTTTCCCAAAAAACAAGTGATAGGATAAGAGGAAACGGCCTCAAGTTGTGCCAGGGGAGGCTCAGGTTGGACAGCAGGAGGAATTTCCCCCTGGAAAGGGTGGTCAGGCCTTGGCAGGGGCTGCCCAGGGAGGTTTGGAGTGCCCAGCCCTGGAGATGTCCCAGGAAGGCCTGGCCGTGGCACTCAGTGCTCTGGGCTGGGGGACAAGGTGGGGATGGGGCACAGGGGGGATTTGATGGTCCTGGAGGGCTTTTCCAACCTTTAGGATCCTGGGATTCTGCGAAGAAGGAAATGATTAACTTTCTCATTTATTAGATTATTAGATTAGATTTTGCTGCGAACAGATACACAAATACACCAAGGGGGGATTTTTCTCTGAAAGCCTTAACTGAATCTAAATCATGAATATTAAGACTCAGAATCCCCTTGCCTGGGATCCATCAATTAACAGCATTTTGTTGACTCAGAAGTTTAGGGCCCAACGCACTGCTGAACATCCCAAGATTCCTGGTTCCCTGGAAATCCTGGACAGTGGTGGGACAGCGGCCTTGGTTGGAGCAACCCAAAGAAGCCAAAGGTGACACTTCACACTTGGCTGAGGCTTCTCTGAGCTGGAGAAGCCAAAAAGGGCAGCTGTGCCCTCTGCCCACCCAGCATTCCCTGGAATCCGCTCTGCCCATCGGGTGGTCGCGGGTGATCCACCAAAAACGAGACGAACAGGACAAGAACTCGGGATTTGGGATGAAGTGTGGAAGCAGGTGGGAATGGGAGAGCTGGGAGGTGCAGGAGGGGGAGCAGCAGACGAGCTGGAGCAGGTTGTGAAACACTGGAGACATCACAGGGCCCTTTCCCTGGGAGATGCTCCAAAGTGGGGCAGGGATTGGAACCCGGCTCCAGATAATCTTCATATAATCTTCATATAATCTTCATATAATCTTCATATAATCTTCAAACAATCTTCAAATAATCAGGCCTAACATCTCCTTGCAGAAACCACCGTTGCTTCACACCAGAGCTTTTCAAATCCTCACGATATTTTCCTTTTAACCGACCTCTTTTCGGTCCCCGACCAAGAACGAGCGAGAAAAGTCACTGATCCCTTGCAAAAATACGTATTTTAATGATTTTTCTTTTTAAAAACCACACAAGATACGAGGTGGAGAAGGTCCCTCTTTTGCCTGGGAGGAGTTGTGAAATGCAGCAGAGCTGGGACGGCAGAGGCTCGTGAGGAACCCGGAGGAGTTTGTGGCCTCCAGGTTCCATTTGCATTCTTGGTCCTGCATTTCTTCCCTGATTTCCCAACTTTTCCATGTCGGTAACCTTTGTTCTTTGCCTGCAACACCAACTACTCCTGCCCGTTGCCAAGGGAACTCATAAACATTCCGGCTATTCCTTGGCTAATTCCCAAATCTCCCAAACCAAAGCTTTCCCTAAAGCCACCCCAACCTCTCCCCTTGTGCTTTTCCGTGTTTCCAAACCAACCTGGAGCCTCGGGAATCGGCATCCAAACCCCTGGATTCCAAAGGGAAGCGAGCAGCAAGTTGTTAAGAAGCCTTTCCTGCTCCTGTTCTCAGAGTACACGAGATTAAATCGATATTAAGGCTTTAAAAAGCAATAATTAGGAGCCCAAATTCCTGTTGAAAACCTGGATTCTGGGTTGGCCCAGCTGGAACTTGCAAGTTGGGAGCAGTGGAGCTGCAAGTTGGTATTTGCCTGATCCTGTGTTGCTTAAAACCTTATTTTTTTTTTAAGTGTTGGACCGTCTGGAGGCTGAATTTTGGAGATATTGATGTCTGGGAATGGCACAATTGGGAATTTATTTCCATGGAGGAGCTTTTCCAAGTCGGGCTCTGTGTATCCTCCACCCTGCTACCCCTGTTTGTAGACACCAGGTCTGTGCTGGTTCTCAAATTAATGTTTTTACATTAAAAAACACTAAAAAAACCCCCAAAATTAAACCAAAGTTCTAGATCAGCACATGAACAATATTCCAAGAGAAAAAGATTTTTGTAAGGCCTTAAAATCACAGAATGCAAAAGAAAAGCTTTGAACTGTGGATAATCCTGCAGTGGAAATCCCATTTTTTTTGCTCTTTTCCACTTTCAGTTTTATAGGAAATGTCATTTTTAGGCTTTTATTAAATTTATTTATTAATTTTTTATTAAATTTATTAGTCATTTAAAGTGAGAGATTTTGTTTTGTACCTCAATCAGCCCCCACAACACACACACATCTTACATGGGCACAAACCTAAAGCCTTTGAAACCCTTCCCTCTTATATTTAAAATATTCCAACTCCCAAACAATGAGAAAACTGAGAGTAAAAAAAAAAAATACAAATAATTCGCAGGAAATGCTTGGACATAATGGCAAAATTTCCTGTTTTCCAAAATGGCCAAGAGCAGCAAAAATGTCCTTTGACTTGAAACAACCGAGCCAATTCCTTCCAAAAATATGAAGAAATTTTGAAATCCCTCAGAAATCCACGTACACAAAAAAAAAAATCAGGAATGAAGGGTAAGATGAGGTACTTTTAATTTTTATGTTTCCAAAGATTGTAATTGGGAATATCTGAAGAAATTGGGGGTTGGGAGTAGATTTTTAAGGTCCTTTCCAATCCAAAGCATCCTATAAAGTGCTGGGTTTTCCCCATTATTCCTTTCCCTTATCGGCTTCTCTTCTTTATTGGTATGTGATTAAAATATTTAACGTGATTTTATTAATTTATTTATTGAAATATATTTATTTAACGCTGTCTTTCCCAAAATATATCCACCTTCCTTCGGAAAGACACCTGGAGGAAGGGAAATTTTAACACACAGAGCAAATTCTATTAATTTGATTTTATTAATTTGACTTTATTAATTTATTTATTAAAATATATTTATTTAACGCCGCCTTTCCCAAAATATATCCACCTTCCCTCGGAAAGACACCTGGAGGAAGGGAAATTTTAACACACAGAGCAAACCAGCCACCAAAACAAAACCTCTGGGAAAGCGAAAAAGAGGAGTCGAATTTCAATTCCAACTAATTCTTCCGACCTCTTCGTGCAATTCCCTTCCCCTGGTATCTCAGGTAATGCCTCCAGAATTCCAAACCCAATTAAGAACCTCATCAAAGCATTTCACACAATCCTGGATGGATTTGAAGCTGGCTGGGAAAGGCAGGGACGTGGTGATGAAACTCCTGAACAAAAGTAGGTTGAGTTTAAATCTCGGCGAGCGCTGCCAACCTCCCCCTCCCAAGGATTACCCCACTCCTGGGGCCCAGCTCGCCTTTGGTGTCCCAGAGAGCACATCCAGCCACAAAAACAGGGATTGACTGGCCCTGGGGGAAAGCAGGAGATGATCCCTGTGCTGGAATCCCGGCAGGATTAAACCCCAGTCAAGTTGGAACCGAGTTTGCAGCCGAGGCCAAAACCATTTCTCAGTGTGATCCAACAGCCTCTGGAATTCAGGGGGTGTTTTCATGTTGACTTTGTGTCTCTTCACTCAACATTCCCTCTCTGGTGGCACCTGGTGGAATGTTGGAATGTCCCCTCTTGGATCCAACAGGGCTGTGGCCTCGGGTAACGGGCAAGAATTCCTGATGGAGCTCCATGGACTTAAAGCTCTTCCCTTGCCCTGGGAAGGGTGAAAGGGCTGTGTCTCCACTGAAGCTTGTTCCCAGAGAAGCTGTGGCTGCCCCTGGAGCCCTGGAAGTGTCCAAGGTCAGGCTGGATGAGGCTTGGAGCAAACTGGGATAGCGGGAGGTGTCCTTGCCCATGGCAGAGGGTGGCACTGGGTGGGATTTAAGGTCCCTTTCCACCCAACCCATTCCAGGATTCTGGAGCCCCTCTGCTCTGGAGCCAGGCTGGGAGAGCTGGGGGGGTTCCCCTGGACAAGAGAAGGCTCCAGGGAGAGCTGAGAGCCCCTGGCAGGGCCTAAAGGGGCTCCAGGAGAGCTGGAGAGGGACTGGGGACAAGGGGTGGAGGGACAGCACACAGGGAATGGCTTCCCAGTGCCAGAGGGCAGGGATAGATGGGATATTGGGAAGGAATTCCTGGCTGGGAGGGTGGGGAGGCCCTGGCCCAGGTCGCCCAGAGCATCTGTGGCTGCCCCTGGATCCCTGGAAGTGTCCAAGACCAGGCTGGAGCAACCTGGGCTAGTGGAAGGTGTCCCTGCCCGTGGCAGGGGGTGGAATGAGATGATCTTTAAGGTTCCTTCCAACACAAATCATTCCATGATTCCATGATGAGATGGATTGGCCATCACTTAACTCACTGATGCACCATCCTACACCAAACCTTCATGATCTTTTTAAGAGCTACTGGGCATGTGGGGATATAATTTTTGGGGGAAACAGGGCAGTAATTCCTTCAGGAACATTGTACAAACGTCCCATTGCAGAGAGGGACTGGAGGAAAGCAGAGGAGAACATTCACAGAATCCCAGAAATGCTGAGCTGGGAGGGACCCCCAAGGACCATCCAGCCCAACCCTCAGCCCTGCACAGGCCCAGCTCCAAGAGTCCCCCCCTGTGCCCCAGAGGATCAGCCAAACCCTCCTGGAGCTCTGGCAGCCTTGGGGCTGTGCCCACTGCCCTGGGGAGCCTGGGCAGTGCCCAACCAGCCTCTGGGGGAAGCTCCCGGAGTTCTGGAGGAAGGAGGGATAAGGAGCTCCAGAGCCTCACCCCTGGGCAAGCCCAGCACCCCCTCAGCTCCCTGGCAGGGTGCCCAGAGCTCCTGCCCAGCCTCAGATCCCACTGTCTGCTCCGAGCAGACCCACAGGCAGGTCAGACACAGCACGTGCATCTTCCCTCACCTCCCAGGAATTTGCTTTAGATCTCCCTGGAGATTGAGGGATAACTCTGGGAATGGAGTCCCGCAGCCTGAGGGCTCTGTGGGCTCCTTCCAGCTCAGGGTGGCTGCACGGGTTGTCCACCCTGTTCTTGGGTTCATGGGTGACCAGGGCAGAGTCAGGGGGATCCTGGGACCATTTCCACTCTATTTATTGTCATTACAACAAAAAAAAAATTAAAAAAATCCCCATTTCTAGAGAGAAAACTGCTTATTTGGTTTGATGACAACAAGGGTAAAGTTCTGCAAGGGAAAGGGAATTTCTGGGATGGGCAGGGTTACCCTTGGAAGGTAAAGGTTATGTCAGTCATTCCTGGATGTCCTTTCCCTGAGAAATGACCTCAGGGAACAGCTGCCCAAGGGGGAACTCGTGGGTTGGCCCAAGCTTGGTGAGCAGTCCCAGAGCTGAAGGTGTCCTGTGGTCAAACATCCTGAGTTCTGGAAAGCTGGTGCATCATGGATTGCTCCCCTCGAGTCACCTCATGTCCCTTTTGTGGACAAGGGGACAGTAGGAAGGACTATCAACACTTCCTCTGCCAGGAAGGTGGTGGCAGCAGAACAGAGGTCCCAGCCCTCACCTCCTCCCGGGCCCACTGACCTGCAACACAACGGGGCTGGAACAGGGAAGTGGTGGAGTCACCAGGCCTGGAAGTGCTCAAAAAACACGTGGAAGTGGCACTTTGTGACATGGTTTGGTGGGAATGGGTTTGGGGTTTGGTTGAAAGTTGGACTTGATGATCTCGGAGGTCTCTTCCAAGCTTGATGATTCTACAACAAGCTCTGCAGTCAGGGGGGTGCTCCTGTGTGGAGGTAAAACTGGGAGGGGGTTAATGGGGTTAATTCCTCAGGAGGGGCAGAGGAGGGGCAGGGACTGAGCTCTGCTCTGGGGGGACCAGGGACAGCACCCAGGGAATGGCCAGGGCAGGTTTAAGTTGTATTTTAGGGAAAGGTTCTTCCCCCAGAGGCTGGTTGGGCACTGCCCAGGCTCCCCAGGGCAGTGGGCACAGCCCCAAGGCTGCCAGAGCTCCAGGAGGGTTTGGCTGATCCTCTGGGGCACAGGGGGGGACTCCTGGGGCTGGGCCTGTGCAGGGCTGAGGGTTGGGCTGGATGGTCCTTGAGGGTCCCTTCCAACCCAGATATTCTGTGACTCTCTGATTTTGGGATCCTGTAATAAGAAGTCAACAAGAAGTTGCAACTGGTTCCTTGCCCAGAAGTCCCCAGAGAGGCTGAGCAAGGCAGGGAGTGGTGGGTGAAGCCTTTCACCTCCTTCATCTCCCACAGGAACACTAATTACTCTCACTGGAGGTTGGGCTGTTGCTGCAACCGAAGCTGTTGGGTGCCTGCACGGGACTGGGTTGCACAAGGAGCAAGATTAGTCCCATCTCACACCTGAGGAGTTACCTCAGAGCTCTGGTTTAGGCCAGGCTTAGCAAACGCTTGGGAATGTGCCTGGAGCTGCCCGTTGGCCCAGGGAGGTTCCCGTGTCCCCGTGGATGGGAATCCATTCCATCCAGCTCTTGCTCCCAAGGGAGCTCAGCAAAAGCTCCTGGCTCTGCTCAGGCCTCTGGGAAGTTTCTCAATGGTCCCTTTGAAAACCAGAGGCAGAGGGGCTTCCCCAGGCCAGGTCCAACAGAGTTGGGGGATGTTCAAGCACAGGGTGGGCACCAAGCCCTGCTCCTGCCTCTCCACTGCAGCACGAGGCAGAGTTGGGCAATTTGGGTCTTCTCCTCGACTTTCCCAAGCTCTGACACGATGGAAACTCCCGGAATCCCAGAATCCCAGAATGGGAAGGACCATCCAGCCCAACCCTCAGCCCTGCACAGGCCCAGCCCCAAGAGTGACACTAAAACACCACCCATTAAATGCTCCTTTGCTTGGTTCCTCTCAAATAAAGCCAGAGATGAAGGCTCTGACAGGGATTTTTTTAGGGAATATTTTTCAAGGAGAGGGTTGGTCCCATCCCAGCTTGGAGGATCTTCCACCCCTTGGGGCTCCTCCCCTGCTTTGTGCTGCTCTCTCGGGTTCTGGGCAGCTCCTGTGGGGAACAACCTCTTCAGGCAGGGGGTGGAGAGAGGGAAACACGGGGCACAGAGGCCTCCAAGAGAGATTTTGGGTCAAACCAGCAAATAAATTGGATCTAAAAAAGCAGGAAAATGAGGAGACTGAGTAGAAGGACCCATTTCCCCCTCCATGAGCAGCACCAATGACCCAGTTTTATTCCCATCTTTCCCTGCTGTGCAGTGACTCCCTGGGATTAAATCCCACCCGGGATTTCATTGTCACTCGTGTTTTAGGAAAGATCCTGTATTTTGACGTGTTTGGTTCATCAGTGGTGGGCACTGCACGAGCCTGGTTGGAACCAGATGGTCTTTAAGGACCCTTCCAAGCCAAACTTTTGTGTGATTCTCTGAAAACAGAGGTGAACCTGCACTGTGCTCCTCAGGGATGGAGGTGGACACATCCATAACTTCCCAGCCACAGGAAACGGAGACAGAGGAACCTCTCCAGGGCAGGAGACACTCCTGAGAGCCAACCCAACCACTCTGCCTTCAAACAAGACCTCGTGGTTGAGATCTCAGACTCTGAGGGGAGATTCATCTTCCTTCTCTAGACCCCTAAATCTGATATCTGTGGGTTACCAGGGAATGGTTTGGGTCGGAAGGAACCTTAAAGATTGTCCATGCCCTGGGCAGGGACACCTCCCACTAGCCCAGGTTGCTCCAACCTGGCCTTGGACACTTCCAGGGATCCAGGGGCAGCCACAGCTTCTCTGGGCAACCTGTGCCACCCTCCCAGCCACCCGTGTGGAGAGTCCAGGCCTGGCATAACTCAGTTTTTTAGGACCCATCCTTTTTCTCCCAATCTCCAGCTCCCTGCTGGTGTTGGCTGTTTGTCCAGCTCTCCCTCCAGCCTTCTCCCCCTTGTTGGAGTCATCCTTGGGTAAACAGCTCCAGGGCCTCACCCAGCTCTGGGGGTGAGGAGGAGCTCTGAGCTCACCCGGCTTCGTTAGCCCACAGGGCTGAGTCCCACGATGGGACCCGTGATAACCCCGCAGTTGGCTCCCAGCCTTCCCAGAGCACATTCCTCTCCCCGGGGAAGCTCCCACCAGGTGCCAAGGAGGGGCTGGAGCGCCCTGCCAGCACCCATCCTGTCCCTGGGCTGCGGGAGGAGGCCCTTCCCAGCCAGCTGGGACACCCACGCCGGGCACTCCCTGCCCACAGCCTGTGCCTTCCACGCTCAGGAGAAGCCAC
>NW_024104889.1:0-132901 GCF_003945595.2 Pipra filicauda
CCTTGGCCTCTCTGAGACTGCCAACAAGGGTGGCATCCCCGTCCCCGTCCCCCAAAACCGACAACGGTGGCTTTTTGTGCTGTGGACTCCTGTCCACTGGGAACTGGACTCTGAGCCCACCAACCTCTCCTCACGCAGGCCACCCGGCAGCCACTGCATGGCAACGAACTTGGGCCAATTCCAGCCTGGGCTGCAGTTCTTCCGGTGACCTGGAAGTGAGGCTGTGTACCCCCCTCTCCCCTTCCTCTCCCACCCACCCCCACCTGCCCGGCCCCCCCAGACCTCCCCAAACCTTAGCCAGCCAGGCCCCAGCCAGTGACTTGCCCTTTCTGGGTAGCTTCAGGAGGCATCTGAAGTCTGTGGCTGTCCCTTAACCTCGAGTTAACTCGGAGTTGTGGCAGGTCAGGCCCTCGCCTCGTTCCCCTCCGAGCGCTGGGCCGTGTCGAGCAGCGGTAGCCAGCGCCAGCACTGACCTGTAGCTTGCCCGGCGACGTTGTCCTAGGCGTGCGGAGTGACGAGAGGACTCGGAACGGGGCAACTTTTTTTTTGGGGTGGGGGGAGGCGGGGGAGCTGCTGGGCCGGGGCAGAGAGGGGCCGGGAGCAGCAGCAGGGCCGGCGGGGCGTTGGATCCTCCCTGCCTGTGCGGGGGCGCAGGGATAGCAGCATTGTCGGACTCACCACACCATAACATCTTCATCAAGATCCCAGCCGTTCTCTTGTTGGTTTTTTATTTTTGGTTTTTTGGTTTGGTTTTTTTTTTTTTTTGGCTGCCACCGTTTGTTTTTTTTTTTTTTTTTTTTTTTTTTTTTAAATTTTTTTTGGTTGTTTTTTTGGGGGGGGACGGCACCGATTCTGCCCCTCCCCGTACCCGCCACGTCAGGCCAATTCGAGTAACCGCCAGCCTAGAAACTGCTTGTGACAGCATTTATCCGTCCCCTGCCTCTCCTGCCCCACTTCCCTCGCCCCGGAGAACTCTCCACCTTGGCTCTCTGACTTCCTGGCTAGTTGAAATCTGTCTGTCCCTGGGTCCTCCCCCCCTTCCAAAATTTTCTCCGTGCTTTCTCCACTCGAGCTGTTCAGCTTGGGCTGAATGCTCGATCTGATCCGAGCCCCCCCCCAAAAAAACTCGCCCCCCTCAGTTGGCCTTCCTGCAGCCAGCTTCACCCAGCCTCAGAGCTCTCCCTGGATCCTCCCCCCACCTCCTCTCTGACACTTCCCTGCTCCTGTTATATTTTTTTTCCAAACCCACCTCTCCCTGGCTTGGCATTTCACACCAGCTCCGGCTTTTCCCTTGCCCCCACCCCCTTGCTCCTCCTCCCTGAATTCGGCACGAGAACACCCCCCCCAGCACACGGTGGCTCTGTCACGGTGGCTCTCCCGGGGCAGGGGACAGCTGGCCCAACGAGTGGGCGCAGGTGGCAGTCGGGGAGGGGGTTGGATCCGGCCCATCCCAGGCTGCTGCCAGCCTGGCGGGTCCGTTCGGGAGAGGAGGGACCATCCCGGCAGCGGCCGCCTCTCCCGGTGCTGTCGGACACCTCCATCCTCTGGCACCCATCCTCATCCCGTAGGGGCTGGTCTCTGCTCCTGGCACCTTAGAGCAGTGAGGGGGGGTCTGACGCGCCAGGCCAGGGGGGAGAGGGGCTAGAAGGAAACCGGGCTGGAAGAGCTACTCCTTTGGCGGAGCCGAGCCGCGCTCTGTCCCCGTTCCCTGCCGCTCCCCCGCAGTGCTGCGAGCACCTGCTCCCTCCCGCTCCTCTCTGCTTCTCTTCCTGAGCTCCTCCAGACCTCGCTGCACCGAGGGGTGGGCACAGCCCCCAGCCCACCTTGGCCTCCGTGCGGAGAGGGCCGGGCCGCGTGCGGAGGGGCCGGGGCGGCGGGGCCGGTGTCCGCGCGGGCGCGCGTGCGGGGTGAGTCCTGGCCCCCCCTGGCCTCGGGAAATGGCTAACGCCAGCCTTTTCTCTTTTCTCTCTCTCTCCCTTCCTCTAGCTGACCAAGCTGCACCAGTTGGCAATGCAACAGTCACACTTTCCAATGTCTCATGGCAACACTGGATTCAGTGGTATGGAAACTCCTTCTCTCCGTGTGCGCTAGCGCGGGCCGGAGCCCAGCCCAGGCTGCCCCCGGCTCCTCCGTGGGGCTGCGCTCGCGCTCAAAAACCTAAACCCAAACGTTCCCCCGAGCTGGGCCCGGCCAGGTAACGATTGTTGTGATGTCTCTGGGGGCTGCAGGGGTAGGGACGAGCCGAGCCCGGCACAGGCAGGGCCTCCATCCGTGCTGCTTCCCTCCCTCATCCCCCCCGTACTCTGCCAACGCACTGGGAGACCCCCGGCCTGCAGCACCCGCTCTCTCCCCTCCGGCTACTCCAGGCCTGAGCAGGCAACTGCTGAGTTGTACCAAATTTGCTTTAGATTTGCTAAAATGGCTAAAAAACCCAAGAAAGTGGAAAAAAAAAAATACCCGTTTGGGGCTCTAAACTTGAGACAGCCAAACTCATTGTGACTTGTATCTTAACAGGCATTGACTCCAGCTCTCCAGAGGTGAAAGGCTATTGGGGTAATGATCCAAACACACAATCTGTAGTTACTCTGTTGTGTATTGATGCTGCCTGGGGTCTCGTTCTCCCTGATAGATGCTGCCCACCTTTGTGCCCAGAACGGGGGGGAAAGAGGGTTGAGGGGAACCCTAGAAGGGCTGGAGTTGCAGCCTGACTCAGCTGTCCATGCCCTGGAGCTCAGCTGGATAGTGGAGAGCAGCAGGATTGGGCAGAAGCTCAGCTGTCCCAGTGAGCTGTGGGTCCTGAGCTTCCCCCCCCCCCCCAAAAAAAAAAAACCCACACTGAGAGGAGCAACCCCCAGCCAAGGAGGTGCTGGAGCTGTCAGGAGCCGGAGGTGTGTGGGGACAGCACAATGTCACCTGCTATGTCCCCAGAGCGCTGCCTGCCCCTCACCCAGAGCCTCAGGGTGAGGTCTCGAGGCTCCCACCGCTCCCTCTAGCAGGGAGCGAGCTGGGAATGGGGGGAAAGTGAGAAAACATGGAAAAAATGCACCTGGCACACAGGCTTGGCCCCGTGCGAGGCATGAGTGGCCTTGCAGCACTGGCTGGCGTAGCACTGCCCTGCCAGGCTGCAGCGAGGAGGAGGAGGAGGAAGGAGGGGTGATGTAGCCCTTGGAGGTTGGTACTGGAGTGGGAGCAGAGCTGAGTGCCCGGCTGGAGCCCCCCAGTGCCAGCACCCTGCTCCTGGATGGAGGACCCTGCGGCGACACACGGGGAGGGGACAAGGAGGGGAGAAATCGGGGGGGTGAGTGAGGAGCAGGGGGGAAGCAAGGAGTGGGTGGGGAGCAGCGGGGGGTTGGAGTGACCTCCCAGCCTGCTCTGCCCTCCCCAGCCTGCTCGGAGGCCTCCCAGGCAGCCTGAAGCTGGCAGCACTTGGGGTGCTGCACCCCCAGTCTGTCACCCCCCTCACCTGCCCCCCCCCTCTCTGTCTCTGAGCAGGTTTGGATGCCTCTGCTCAAACCACCTCCCATGAACTCACCATTCCAAACGATGTGAGTATCCCAGGGGCGTCGGGGGGTGGAGGCATCATGGGCAGACAGCTGCCCCTTGGCCCTGGGGGTCCCCAGGATCTGCCCCTCTTAACAAAAGGGGTGTGGGGGGCCTGTTCTCAGCTTTAAAGCTGCAACAGGCTCGTGGCTGCACTCCAAAGTGCCACCTCGGGCCACTCTGGCTGTCACCACATTCCTTATCCCCCTTCCAGTGAGCTTGAAGGCAGAACCCCCTTTTTCAGCCTCTTAAACTCCCTCTTCCAACTCCTCAACCCCGTCCTCCTCCCCCCCATACCAAGTAATCATCCAATCATGAGATTGTTAAGGTTGGAAAAGGCCTCTCAGGCCACCAAGTCCAACTGTTCCCCCAGCACTGTCAAGGCCACCACTGAACCGTGTCCCCAAGGGCCACACCCACGTGCTTTGGGACACCTCCAGGGACAGTGACCCCCCCACTGCCTTGAGCAGCCTGGGGCAGGAGCTGCACAATTCCCACGAAGGAATTTTCCCCAGTACCCGAGAGATGCCAGGCAGGGGGGTGAGGAGGATGAGGGTTAACTAATTAATTAATTAATTAACACGGCTGCTGCCTCCCCTCAGCTGATTGGCTGCATCATCGGGCGTCAGGGCGCCAAGATCAACGAGATCCGCCAGATGTCCGGGGCGCAGATCAAGATTGCCAACCCCGTGGAAGGATCTACTGACCGGCAGGTGACCATAACTGGATCTGCAGCGAGCATCAGCCTGGCCCAGTATCTAATTAATGTCAGGTGAGTCCCCGCTGACGAGGTTCCGGGGGTTCCCAGGCTCCCCTCCCTGTGCCCCGCATGAGGGGAAGGGGTTTTCTCCCTCCCACCCCGTGTTTTCCCCTGTTTCCTTTCCCCCTTCCCTGTGCCTGCTGCCCCAGTTTCCCCACTGCGATCGCCTCCGGGGCTGTGAGACGCTGCAGGGTGATGGATTTGGCTGGAAAAGCTCCGGCCGTGGGGCTGGGGGGAGTCTGTGGCTGCAGAAGGAGCCTCTTGGTGGTCTCTGCTGTTCCACTGCGGTGCTGAGGGGTGACAGGAGGGGCTCCCTGGCCCTGCTCCTGGGGATCCCAAGCATCCCAGGGGGATGCTGTCATCCCAGAGAGTGGCTGGTGCTGCTGGCAGGGCCTGGCTCTGCTCTGGTGCCGTGGGTAGCAGTGGCAGGGCCTGGTCTCAGGCCACCCGTGTCCCTGTGTCCCGTGTTCCCTGCCCTGAGCCAGGAGTTGCACTCTCCCTCCCCCAACTCCACACGCCCCAGAGGGGCTGGGGGTCCCTGGGGCCGTGTCCCTCATCTGGGGGTCCCTGGGGCCGTGTCCCTCATCTGGGGGTCCCTGGGGCCGTGTCCCTGCTCCATGGCAGAGCAGGAGCTGCCAGTGATTGTCTCTGTTTTTTGTCTCATTCCCTTCACGGTGCCCAGGGTGTGACCTCATGGCTGAGCCAGGCTCACTCCCAGGGGTGGGCATGGGGGGTCCCATATGTGGCTCAGCCAGGCCTGGCAGTGCCACTCCCCTCCCCTCTCCTCCCTCCTTCCCTCCCTGCCCTCCCTCCCCCTCCTCCAGCTCGGCTCCTGTTTGTCCTGTGCTTTTTTTTTTTTTTTTTTTTTTTTTTTTGTTTCGCATTTTGTGCCGTTCCTTCCCTCCCACCCACCCGTGTTTTGTTTTGTTTCTTTTTTATTTTTTTTTGTTTGTTTTTTTTGTTCCTTTTCTCCTCTGTTACAGTTTAGAAAGCGCTAAACCCTCCTCCCAGGCAGCCTCCGTCACGATCCCTGACCACCTCAGCATCAACCTCTCTCAACCCTCCACCCCTTCTTCTTCTTCCTCCTCTACCACCACCCCCTCGCTCGCCACCGCGGGGGCCTCCGACGCACCCTCCAGCCTCCCCAACCCTCTTCCGACCGCCCCTTGTGTCTCCAGTCTGCTTGGCATGAAACCTGTCCCTCTCCTGGCGCTAAATGTCGTGTCTGCGGCCAAAGGGGCCGCGGCGCCCGCCGTGCCCTGTGTCACTAACAAACTGAAAGCGGAGAAGCAGAGGTTTTCCCCTTACTGAGGCTGCTCGGGGGACCCACACAGGGGTGGCAGCACCGGGACCCTGTAGAGGAGACTTGGAACAGCAATTTTCTCTATTATCCTCTTTATTTTTTTTTTTTAATTTTATTTTTTTCTCTTTTTTTATTTTTTTCTCTTTTTTTCTCTCTTTTTTTTTTTTTTTTTTTTTTTTTTTAAATTTTCCTCCTTTTTACTCCAAAATCTGAGCTTGTGCTGCTCCTCGAGCAGAGTTTTCTTGCCGGCCGAGAGAGACTGTGTCCCCTTGTCCTGTGATCGGTCGATTCCTTCTCTGCCTGCCTGTAGCTGTCGCTTGTTACTTTTCATTTCTCCTCTCCTTTTTTTTTTTTTTTTTTCCATTTTTTGAGTAGCTTGGTTGCAGTTGTGGGTCGGGAGGGGTGGGAGGGCGGAGGGAGGGAGGGGGAATACATGATTTTGGGGGGGTTGGAATTGCATCCCCGGGGCCTCACCTGTCCTCTCTTAACTGTCTGTACCTGTAATAAAGTTGCCACGGTGAGAACCTGCTCTGGTAGATCTGTGCCGAAGCGGGGGGCCAGCCCCGGGGGGGTCCCCTTCTTATTGACCCCTCTGCCACCCAGATTGGGGTGTGTGTGTCCCCCCTCCCTCCTTAAATTGCAGGGAGGGAGAAGCTTTGAGCCACCTCGGAGGTGTGGCAGCTGTGCTGGGGTTGGGTTTGGGGGGCTCAGAGATGCCCTTGCAATGTCTGTGTGTCCCCTGCCTTGCCCCCCACCCTCCCCCTGCCTGAGGGGTCCCTGCTGGGGGTTCACCCCCCACTCCCATCGCACTCTCCCTTCCCTGCTGCCTCATTCCTGCCCCTTGGGGTCCCCCTTCCCCTGAGTTCCCCCTCGCCCCCAAAAGCTTGGAGCAGAGCCAGCCATGTTCAGCCTGGACACTCCCTCCCTCCCCACCAGCCCCCTGGGAGCCCCTCAGGTGCCTTTTGGGGGGAGGCAGTGCCCTGCACCCCCCTCCTCCCCTCCCTTTCCTCGCTGCTTGTGCATAAACCACCTCCCTCTGCACCCCAAAACCCCCTCCCCTCCCTCCTGGGGGGTTCCCTCTCCAGGTGCTCCCCACGGGGCTGCCTTCCTCCCTACCCGCCTCCTCCTCGGGGGTCCCCTCTGGTGCCCTTTCCTCATTCAAGGATCCCCTCTGATGCCCTTTCCTCATTCAAGGATCCCCTCTGATGCCCTTTCCTCATTCAAGGATCCCCTCTGATGCCCTTTCCTCATTCAAGGATCCCCTCTGATGCCCTTTCCTCATTCAAGGATCCCCTTTGATGCCCTTTCCTTGTTGAGGGGCCCCTCCCCACCCTTTCCTCACTGGAGAGTCCCTTTGATGCCCTTCCCTCATTGGGGGCCCCTCTGAAGCCCTTTCCTTGTTGCAGGGGGGTCCCCTAATCCCTTTCCTCATTGGGGTGGGTCCCTCTGACACCCTTTCCTTGTCAGGAGGGGCCCCTCTGACGCCCCTTCCACATTAGGGGGGGGTCCCTGAGATGCCCTTTCCTCGTTGCAGGGATCCCCTTTGCCCTTTTCTCACTGGGGGGGTCCCTCTGACACCCTTCCCTCATTGCAGGTGTCCCTCTGATGCCCCTTCTTCATTTTGGGGGGGGGGGAGCCCTTCCTCATTTGGGACTCCCTCTGATGCCCTTTTCTCATTGCAGGGGTCCCTCTAAAGCCTTTTCCTCCTCAGTGGGGGGCCCTTCTGACCCGCTTTCTTCCTTTGGGGGGGTCCCTCTGACGCCCTTTTCTCGTTGCAGGCTCTCCTCGGAGACCGGGGGCATGGGCAGCAGTTAGGGGGGCCCCGGACCCCCCCCAGCCTCGCCATCCATCTGCGGCCCCTTTAGCACCGACCCAGGTTTTAACTAGTTTGTACATTTTCGGTTCCTCCAGCCTCGCGCCACTCACCAGGTTCAGTTTGTTTCATTTTTGTTCTGGTTTTTGTTTTTGGGGTTTTTTTTCGGGTTTTTTTGAATTAAAAGATAAAAGCATTTTAATTCCTTTCGTTCAGCTCTCTTAAAAAAAAAAAAAAACTGCTGAACCCCAAATCTTAGTTTTATAAAGCTTCTCCTCTCCTCCGCCCCTTTCCCGCACCTCCCCTCCCTTTCTCCCCCCCCCCTCCTTTTTTCGGCTCATGAAGTTTCTGTTTTTGTCATAAAATGTTAAGAGTGGAAATTAAAAAAAAAGGCAAAAAAAACCCAAACCCACAAAAAAGAAAAAAACACACAAAAAAAAAACCATTTCAGTTTAGTTCTGTAACGTCAGGAAATTTTTCAAAAAAAAACTGAATAAAAAGATGGACTGGAGCTTTTCCTTGTGAATAGAACCTGCAGGATATTTTGGTTAATGGATCTGCCTGTCTCCGTCTTTATTTGAACCCCCTTGGCTCTTCCCAGTGCTCCCAGTACAGCCCCCTTTGGGTTCCCCCAGGAGAGAGAGAAACCAGCCTGACTGGCATTTGGGATCCTTCCAGAGTGTGGGGTTAAACAGCCCAGTGCTCCCAGTATGGCCCAGCTTGGGGATCCCTCTGCAGTGGGATAAACTGGCCCACTGCTCCCACTTATGGCCCAGTTGGGTTTTGGGGTCTCACTGGACTGACATAAACCGGTCCTGGGGCGGGAACTTTGATCCTCTGGATGCGTTTTGGGGGTGTCTCTCCTCTCCCAGTTCCCTGCTAACTGGTCTTTAATGGAAACTGGTGTCCCAGTTGGTTCTGTTCACTCTTTCCTTTCCCCCCCTCCTTCCCCCCAAAATCCCATGGGTGACAATCCTCCCCTCCTCTTCCCTGAGTGTCTGCCACTGCCCAGTGTTCCCAGTGTCACCAGTAAAGAAAGGCTGGGACTATCTGGGGGGCTCAGCCCCTTATACCCTGTGCCCCCTCCCTCGAATCAGGGGGACCCCTCTCCACCTCTACGGGGTTGTTAGAGTAGGACCTTCATAAACAAATGAGGGAGACAAAACACCCTCTCCCCCTGTTCTTTGCCCCACTACCCCCCCAAACCACCTTGCAGTGCCCCCTCAAAGCCCCCTGCCCACCCCCCCCCCAAAAAAAACCCCCTTGCAGTGCCCCCCACCCCGAGGCAGCAGCAGCAGTAGAGATCGATAGATATTTATATAAATATTTGGGGCTGTACAAGTGAGGGGGTGCAGGGGGTGGGGGTGTGAGGGGGGGACACAGGTCACAGGCCCGGGGGGGCTGTGGGCCGGGGGGGCCCCTCGCCGCTGCCTGAGTGGTCGAGCTCTGCGCTGTCACAGTCCGAGTCCTCGGAGACCTTGGGAGGGGGGGACACAAACGGGGGGGTTAAACATCCCCCTTGCCCTGCTACCCCTTTCCTGGGGGACCCTGGAGACCCCCTTCCCCTTGCTAACTCCATCTGGGGGGACTCGATGGAATCCCCCACCCAGCATCCCCAACCCAGGGGGATCCCCATCCCTGGTGGGGCCCTGGAGACCCCCTTCCCCTTGGTAACCCCATCTGAGGGGGCTCAGGGGACCCCTCCATCCCCAACCCTGGGGACCCCCTTCCCCTTGCTGACCCCGTCTAGAGGGGCTCAGGGGACCCCACCATCCCCAACCCAGGGGGACCCCCATCCCTCGTGGGGCCCTGGAGACCCTTTTCCCCTTGCTAACCCCATCCAGGGGGGCTCAGTGGACCCCTCCATCCCCACCCTGGGGACCCCCTTCCCCTTGCTGACCCTGTCTGGGAGAACTTGATGGAACCCCCCAACCCAGGGGGATCCCCATCCCTGCTGGGGCTCTGGAGACCCCTTTCCCCTTGGTAACCCCATCTGGAGGGGCTCAGGGGACACCCCCACTCCACCATCCCCAACCCTGGGGACCCCCTTCCCCTTGCTAACCCCATCTGAGGGGGCTCAGGTGACCCCCCCCACCCCAGCATCCCCAACCCTGGAGACCCCCTTCCCCTTGCTAACTCCATCTGGGGGAACTCGATGGAACCCCCCACCCCAGCATTCCCAACCCAGGGGGACCCCCTTCCCCTTGCTAACCCCGTCCAGGGGTGGCTCAGGGCACCCCACCATCCCCAACCCTGGGGATCCCCACCCCACAGTGCCCATCCCTGGGAGGGCTGTGGGTGCTGCCCAGCACCGGCCCAGGGTGGGTGGGGGCATCACCTTGGGGCTGAGCCCCCCGTGCCGGCGGCCGGGCCCCTCGGGGGGAGCCGCGTCCAGGGGGATCTCGGAGCCCTGGGAGAGCAGGTCCTCGGAGCGGTCGTCGGGACGCTCGTCCGTGTTGGTGCTGCCCACGTCGGGGGTGGCACTGTGGGAGGGCTCGCTCGTGTGCCCCTCGTCCCCGTCCCCATCCGAGAAGTTCTCCGAGCTGAAGGTCGACAGCGACTGGCGCTTGCTCATACCCGGGGGCCACCTGGGCGGGGGGCGAGGGGTGAGGACCCAGGTGCCTGGGCACCCACAGACCCCTCTCAGGTGTCCAAGCACCCATGGACCCCCCCCACCCTGAGGACCCCCATCATCTGCACACCCAGAGCACTTCCCCCCACCCCCCCTCGAAAGACCCTGGACACTCCCACCCCAAAGGACCCAGTGCTCCCACTCCCCTAAATGACCCCTCCTCACCTGGAGGAACCCACATGTCAGTGCCCCCCCCCCCCAAAGCACCCATAGAGGGGGGGCAACACCCACCTCTGCCGCAGTGGCAGCTCCACCTCACTGTCCACTTCACCCTCCTCCTCCTCCGATGAGACCCCCCGCTTCTGGTGGCAAAGGAGGGGGGTGTTGGGGTCCTGCTGCCCCTCAGGAGGGACCCAGGATCCTGAACTCCCCACCCCACCCCAGGAGGGACCCAGGAGTCCTGACCCCCCCACACCTCCTCAGGAGGGACCTCCCCCCAAACCTCTCCCTGGAAGGACTCCACCCCACCTCCCACTCCTGGGAAGGACCTGGGGTTCGTGCCCTGTGTGCCCCCCCTCCCAAAAGAGAGACCCGGGTGTCCGGGGGTCTCACCTGCCCGCGGGTGACGGCCGCCCGGTACAGCAGAGCCGCGGGGGTGAGGTGCTGCCCGGCCCCCCCTTTCCCCCCCCGGCCGGCCCCGCTCTCCCGTTCAGGCTCCCCGGGAGTGGGGGGCTGCGGCGGGGGGGACCCTTGGGTGCCCGTCGCCCCCTCGGGTCCCGCGTCAGGTACCGTGGCCGGGGGGGCACCCGCGGCCTCCAGGGTGCCCCCGAGGATGTCGGGACTGGCAGCGGTGGCGGGGGGCACGGGCAGCCCCCGGGGGGTTCCGGCCTCGGGGCCCAGCTCCCCGCAGCCCCCCCGGGGTCCCGCTTTGCGGTGGCGGCCCTTGGCCCGGCGGCTGCGCCCGGGGGAGGGGGGGCCCTTGGGACACCCCGGCAGGGCCACCTGAGCCATGGCCGCGTCCAGCTTGGGCAGCAGCACCTCCGGCTTCAGGATGTCAGGTCTGGGGGGGGGATTGGACATGGGGAAGGGCTGTGGTTGCGGACCTGGGCAGCCAGGAGCCCTCCCCACCCAGCCAGGAGGGACCCCCATGTCCACACCCCACCAAAAAGATTCCCCCCTCCAAGGGCCACCAGCATCTGCAGGCCCAACCCCCCTCCCCCAAAGGACCCCAGACTCCCACCCTGAGATCCCCAGGAATCTGCACACCTAGAGCACTTCCCCTCACCAAAACCAGACCCAGACTCCCCCACCCCAAAGGACCCAGGGCTCCCAAATCCCCTAAACAACCCCCACACCCAGACCCCCCACCTGGAAGAACCCCCTTGTCCATGCCTCCCCCCTCAACCCAAAGCACCCAGACACACAACCCCCCAGCACCCTCCACCCCAAAGGCCCCAGGGGGACCCCGGGCTCACCTCTTGCCGTGGGGTGAGAGCTTCTGGGGGACGTTGCGTTTCTTGATGAGGGTCTCGACGGCGTTCCCGTGCAGGAGCCCCCGCGGCGCCCGCGGCTTGAAGAGCCCAGGGTAGCGCTTCTCCAGCGCCTGCTCCCTCCTGCCATGGGCCACTCGTGGGCAGCAGCACAGGGCACGGGGCACAGGGGCTTGGGGGGGGGGTGGCTGTGCCCTTGGGGGGCTGGTCTGGAGCTCAGGGTGAGCATGGGGAGGGCATGGCCATGGGGTTGACACAGGGTTGGCCATGGGGTGATCATGGGGTGATCATGGGGTGGGCAAAGGGGGTGCTGGGGGTGCTGTTGAGTGCCAGGAGTGCCCAACTCACCTGAGCAGCTCCTTCTCCTTGAGCTCCAGCTGCAGCATGAGGGCACTGAGCTCCATGTAGAGGTTGTTGGCGCGCTCCAGCTTGCGCTCGTAGTGCTCCCGGATGTCCAGCGCGTGCCTGGCCCCCCAGGACACACAGGGCATTGGCACACACACCCCATGGCACCCACCATGTGCAAGGACAAGCACCCACAGACCCCCACAGCAGCCACCGTGTGCAAGGACAAGCACCCACAGACCCCACAGCACCCACCATGTGCAAGGACAGGCACCCACAGACCCCACAGCACCCACCATGTGCAAGGACAAGCACCCACAGATCCCACAGCAGCCACCATGTGCAGGGACAGGCACCCACAGACCCCCACAGCAGCCACCATGTGCAAGGACAGGCACCCACAGACCCCACAGCACCCACCATGTGCAAGGACAGGCACCCAACAGCCCTCTCTGTACCCCAACACCCGCTGGCACCCCCTGTCCGTGGTCCCCCCCCACCCCAGTGCCCCCGGGCAGGGCCCCACCGGAGCTCCTCGCGCCGGCGGTTGATCAGCTCCTCCTCCAGCCGGTGCAGACACGTCCCCTCCGACTTGATCTTCTCGAAGTGCAGCTTCACCTCCTCCCGCCACTCCGCCTGTGGCACAGGGGCACCGGCTGCCATGGCCACCGGGCACCACAGGCACCAGGCACCCAGGGCACCGGCCACCACAGCCACCGGGCACCCAGGGCACCGGGCACCCAGGGCACCAGGCACCAGCTACCCGGGGCACTGGGCATCCTGGGCACCAGCTGCCACAGGCACTGGGCACCCAGGTCCTGGAATCCCGGGGTGCTGGGATCATGGGGTCCTGGAACCCTGGGGTGCTGGGATCCTGGGGTCCCAGAGTCCAGGGTGCTGGGTACCTGGGATTTGAAGTAGGTCTCCTGGGGGGTGGAGAGGACGTCGGCGGAGGCGATGTCGAGGTGCAGCAGGATCTGGCGGAAGGACGGCCGGTTCCGAGGTTTGCTGTTCCTGGAGGGGGGGAGCAGCACGACTCTGAGGGGTGCTGGGGGTGCTGAGGAGGCTTTTGGGGGACCAGGGGCAGAGAAGGGCACATGGGGCACCCCCAGGGTGAGGGGGCACCTCCTTTACGACCAGGTGTCCCCCCTGCCCTGCCCACATTGGGGTGCCAATGACAGGCCCCACGGTGAGGTCCCCCACGGCAGGGCTCATCCGTGACACGGGTGCCCACGGCATGTCCCCAGGGTGGGCTGTCCCTGGCAGGGTGTCCCCCTGGGGTGTGCCCCGGGCACTCACCAGCACTGGCGCAGCAGCACCTTGAAACCATCGGGGCAGCTGGAGGGCACGGGGAGGTGGAGGCTGTTGCTGCCCACGCCCCAGATTATGGCCGACGAGTCCACGTCCTTGTAGGGGATCTCGCCCGTCAGCAGCTCCCACAGCACCACCCCGAAGGACCTGGGGGCACCCACAGCCCTGTCACCCACGGTGGGACACCCCCAGTATCCTCCTGCAGTCCCCTGGTCCCCCCCACTGCCGCTGCCCATCCTGGTGTCCCCCTTGCCCCCTGCTCCTGTGGCCCCTGACGTCCCCCATTCCTGCAGTGTCACTCCCAGTGTCCCCATCTCTGTTTCCCCCCAGTGTCCCTGGTGTCCCCACAATGTCTCCTGCCCCTGTTGTCCCCTGTGCCCCCTGTTGTCCTCAATGCCCCCCCAAAGCCCCGTGTGTTGCTGTGTCCCCAGTGCCACCAGAGCTCCCCTATGTCCCCATGTCCTCACCAGATGTCCACCTTCTCGGAGACGGGCTCGTTGCGGATGACCTCGGGGGCCATCCAGGCCACAGTGCCGGCAAAGGACATCTTGGTGCTCTTGTCGATGAGCTCCTTGGAGGTGCCGAAGTCCGAGATCTTCACCACGTCGTCGTAGGTGATGAGCATGCTGGGGGGCACGCGCTCAGCGCCACGCCAATGACACGCCAATGACACGGGCACGGCACCGCCGCGGGCATGCAACTGCTGCGAGCATCATCGGGTCACGGGCACGGCACCGCCACGGGACGGCACCGCCATGGGCATGGCACTGCCACGGGACAACACCGACACGGCACTGCTATGGGGCAACACCGACATGGTGACACTGCCACGGGACGGCACTGCCATGGGCATAGAACAGCCATGGGGCAACACGACATGGGCATGGCACTGCCATGGGACACTAACATGGACATGGCACCATTGTGGAACACCAACGTGGACAAGGCACCGCCATGGGACAACATCACCACAGGCATGGCACTGCCATAGGACACCAATACAGACATGGCACTGCCATGGGACAACACCGACATGGCACCACCATGGGACACCACCATGGCCATGCAACTGCCATGAGTGTGGTCCTGTTGTGGGGATGCCACCACCACGAGCGTGGCACCGCCACAGTCATGCAACTGCTACAGGCATGGAACCACCACGGTGTGGCACTGCCATGGACATGCAACGGTCACAGACATGCAACCGCCACGGGCACGGCACCGTCACAGATACGGCACCACCAAGGACACGCAGCTGTCACTGTCACGCAGCCCCCGCGGGCACGGTACCGCCACGGTCATGCACCCACCCCAGGCACGTCCCCACCACGGGCACGTCCCCATCGCAGTCACACCCCGGGGCACCCCCCGGCACCCAGGGGTGCTCCGAGCCCACCACCCCCCGCTCACTTGGGCGACTTGAGGTCGCGGTGGATGATCTTGTGCAGGTGCAGGTAGTTCATGCCGCCGGCGATGCCCATGGACCAGTCGACCAGCAGGGAGGGGGTGACCTTGCGCCCGGCGCGCAGCACCTCGTAGAGCTGCCCCTGGGCGCAGAACTCCATGATGATGCAGTAACAGGGGGCCTGGGTGCACACGCCCCTGGGGGCACAGCGGCACCTCAGTGCCTGCTGCGGGCCCCCAGTTCATCCCGGACGCCCAACCAGTGGGCCCCGTGCCAGTGCCCTGTGCCCGTGCCATGTCCCCCCCATGCCGGTCCATGCCATGCTGGGGGTCCCCATGCAGTGACACGTCGGTGCCCCATGACCGTGGCGTGTCCATGACCCCTGTGACCGTGCCCATGCCGTGTCCGTGCTGTGTCCATGCTCATGCCATGTCCATGGTCATGCCTATGGCATGTCCATGACCTCTGTGCCTATGCCCATGCTCATGCTCATGCCATGTCTATGTTCATGCCCAGGCTGTGTCCCTGTTGTGCCTGTGCCCATGCCATGCCCATGCTGTGTCCATGCCCATGCTGTGTCCGTGCCCTGTCCATGGTGTTCCCCATGCCCACACCACATCCATGGCCCATGCCGTGTCCATGCCCATGGAGTGTCTATGCCTTCACCCCTCATGCCCACTCCATGCCCATGCCTACAGCGTGTCCATGGCCTGTGCCCACATGTTCTAGCATGTTCCATGCCCTTTGCCATGCCCATGTTCTGTCACACTCGTGGTGTTCCCCATCACCACGGCTTTCCTGTGCCACATCCACACTCCATGACCCTGGCATGACCATGCCCCACACCACATTCCATGCTCCACACCATGTTCCATGCCCCATGCCCAGGGTGTCCCCGTGCCCACGGTGCCCCCGTGCCCCCACACTGGCACCAGCGGCCCCCCCGCTCACTTGAAGGTGATGATGTTGGGGTGCTTGAGTTTGCGCAGGTGTTTGATGTCGGTCTCCTTGAGGTCCCTCACCTTCTTCACGGCCACCTCCTCGCCGTGGAAGCGGCCCAGGAACACAGCACCCTGTGCCCCACTGCCCACCCACTGCAGGTCCAGGATCTCCTCAAACGGCACCTCCCAGGGGTCTGTGGGCACCCACGGCCATGGCACCCCCACAGCACCCAGAGCACCCCCACAGCCCCCAGAGCACCCCCACACCCATGGCTATGCCACCCACAACACCCCCCTTTGCCCCCTTGCCCCCTCACACCCTCCCTTGGACCCTCCTTTGCTCCTTTTCCCCCCCCTTCTTTTCCCCCCTTGTGCCCTTGCCTCCCCATTTGCCCCCTCACACTCTCCTTTACCCCCTCGCCCCCTCCTTTGCCCCCTCCTTTGCCCCCTCACACCCTCCTTTACCCCCTCTCCCCCTCCTTTGTCCCTTCCTTTCCCCCCTCGCCCCCCCATGCCCCCAGCCCCCCCGGCCCCGCGCCCCCTCACCCTCGGGCGGGTGTTTGTGCTCGGCCGCGTAGGCTTTGCCGATCATGGTCCACACGGGCTTGAGGCACCCGAAGAGCCCCTCGAGGAAGCCCCCCCCGGCCTGGCAGCGCAGGTGGGCGGCATCGGCCGCCAGCGGCCCCGCGGCCTCGGGGCCCAGCTCGGGGGGCCGGGGACCCCCCCGGCGCGGCCAGGCCTCGGGGGGGGCGGTGGGGGCGGGCAGGACGTCGCGCAGGACGCACTGGGTGGGCGTCAGCTCCTGCTCGGGGGTCCCGTCCGAGGGCAGCGCCAGCGAGGGCGACGGCGTGCGGGTCTCGTGCAGACAGGCCATGATGGCGGGACCCCCGCCCGCCTGCGGGGCACGGGGGTCAGCGGGGCGGGGGGGGCACCCCTCGTACCCACAGGCACTGCTTTACACGCATGTGGGCCCCTTTACACATGCGAGCCCCTTTACACACATGTGAGACCCTTTACATGTGTGTGGGCCCCTTTACACGCCTATGGGCCTCTTTACACACGTGTGAGCCCCTTTACACATGTGAGCCCCTTTACACACGTGTGAGACCTTTACATGTGTGAGACCCTTTACATGTGTGTGGGCCCCTTTACACGCCTATGGGCCTCTTTACACACATGAGCCCCTATGGGCCTCTTTACACACATGAGCCCCTTTACACACATGTGCACGCCCTGCCACCCACATCTGCACTCCTGCCATGTAAGTCCCTTCACATACATGTGAGCACTTTCACACACGTGTGAGACCCTTTACATGTGTGAGACTCTTTACACATGTGTGGGCCCCTTTACACACGTGTGAGACCCTTTACACGCGTGTGCACCCCCTGCCAGCCACGTCTGCAGCCCACATGTGTGCCCAACCTTTACACATGTGTGCCCCCTCCACTGTTGCACACTTGCCCCCTCCTCACCCCCCACATGGGGCCGGGGGACAGAGCCCTCCCCCCCCAGTGCCCACGGGTGTGTAAAGGCCACGTGCAAACGTGCCAGGGGAAACTGAGGCAGAGCGGGGAGCTCAGGGGGGCTCGGGGGCCGAGGGGTCCCGGGGGAACTGACCCGGCTCCTATTTGGGGAGGGGGGGCCCAGTTACCATGGCAACAGCGGGGCCAGCGATGATGTCATCATAAAACTGGGGGGGGGTGAGTCACCGAGGAGGGGGGTGTGGGAGGGGCTTAACGTCACCCCGAGGGACCCGGGGGGGGGCGCGACCCGCCCCTCCAGGTGTCGCGTGTGTCCCCCCGTGGTGACATCACGTCACGCGGTGACGTCATCCCGGTAAGGGATGGAGCCTTCACCCCCCCCCCCCGGGGAAACTGAGGCAGAAACGGGGAACCAGCGACCCGGGGGGGGGCGTTGGATAAACGGACTGGGGAGAGGAGGGAGTGTCTGTCGCGACATGCGACAGCGCCGGCCCCATGTCGCGACAGCGCAGAGCTGGAGGAGGGGAGCGGGGGAGTGAGAGCGCCCCCGCCGGCCCCACATGTCGGGACATGGCGCCCTGTCGCGACACCGGGGAGGGGGCGGGGTGGGGGGACGTGCGTGACGGGCTGCGGGAGGCACACGCGTGTGATGGGGGGGGGGAAGGGCAGAGCGGGGGGGGCACACGCGCGTGCAGGGGCCCGGGGGGGGCACACGCGTGTGTAACGCGGCCCACGCGTGTCGGGGCGCACACGAGCGTGAAAGGGGGGTCCGCACCCACGGGGAGAGGGGGCACGAGAGCGTGCAAAGGGCGCACAGGCGTGCGGGGAGGGGGGGGGGCGCGCGCATGGGGAGGGACACACGGACACAGGGACGCACACACGGACACACAGACGCACCTGCCGGCGTTGCACACGCGCGTGCAAGAGGTCACGCGCGCGTGCACGGGGGTGCGGGCACGTCTGCGGGAGGGGGGGTCACGCGTGTGCAAGAGCATCACCCCCGTGAGGGGGGGGCACACGCGTGTGCAAGAGGCCGCTCGTGTCCCCTCACCCCTCCCACCCCCCAAAGACCCCCCCAAACCCTGCAGGGACCCCGCGCCCGGGGCGGGGGGAGGGGAGGGCGCGGCCCCCCCGGGCCCTGTGGGGGCACCTGCAGGGGGGGGCGCGGGGGGATACGCGCCATCACCCGCTGTATCCCCGTTCGTGTCCCCCCCCATCCCGGTGCATCCCCAGTCCTGCCCCCCTCCCCCCCTCCCACCCCCAGCCCCCCCAATCCCGGCGCATCCTCCCGCCCCGCGGCCTCCCTGTGCCGGTGCCGGTACCTGGGGGGCTCCGGGCCTTGCGCCCGGGGATGCGGGTGATGCCGGGGGGGTCTCGGGGGGGTCCCGGTGCCGGGGGAGTCCCGGTGATGCTGGTGCTGGTGGGGCTGGGCCCGGCGGGCGGGGCCGGTACCGGGGCCGGGGCCGCGGTCGGGGCGAGCGGCGAGAACGGCCCCGCCCGGCGGGAACGGCCCCGCCCCGGCCCCGCCCCGCGCACCGGAGAGACCGGCACGAGCACCGGGACCCCTCCACTGGGACACCACTGGCACCGGAACCGCCCCCCCGATATCGCAGCGGGCCCCTGACACTGCACCGGGACCCGGAGAGACCGGTACGGAGACCGGGACCCCCCCGGACCCAGAGAGACCGACACGGACACCGGGACCACCCCCAGTACTGCACCGGGACCCCGATACTGCACCGGGATCCCCCCGGACCCAGAGAGACCGGCACGAGCACCGGGACCCCCCCACCGGGATACCACCGGCACCGGGACCGGCCCCCGATACCGCAGCGGGACCCCGACACTGAACCGGGACCCGGAGAGACCGGCACGGACACCGGGACCACCCCCAGTTCAGCACCGGGACCCCGATACTGCACCGGGACCCTCCTGGACCCGGGGAGACCGGCACGAGCACCGGGACCACCCCACCGGGACACCACCGGCACCGGGATCGCCCCCCCGATACTGCAGAGGGACCCCGACACTGCACCGGGACTCGGAGAGACCAGCACGAGCACCGAGACCACTCCCGATACTGCACCGGGCCCCCGATACTGCACCGGGCCCCCGATACGGCACCAGGAACCGACCCGACATCGGGACCCCTCGGCAGCAGCAGCGGGACCTCCAGGAGCAGGACTGGCCCCCCGGTGTCCCCAGGACCCTCCGGCACCGGGCTCGCCCGACCCCAGCAGCACACGGGGCACCAGCGCAGTCCAAGGACTCCCAGTGCGAGTGTCCCGCTGTTCTCAGTGCTCCCAGTGCAACCCCAGTGCAACCCCAGTGCAACCCCAGTGCTTCCAGTCCGATCCCAGTTTGGGTGTCACTCTCTTCCCAGTGCTCCCAGTGCAATCCCGGTGCTCTCAGTCTGATCCCAGTGCTCCCAGTACAGGTGCCCCTGCGTCACCAGTGCTCCCAGTGTGATCCTCGTGGTCCCAGTCTGGGTCTCCCTCTGTCCCCAGTGTTCCCAGTATGCCTCTCCCTCCATCCCCAGTGCTCCCAGTCTGCTCCCAGTGCTCCTCCTCTGACCAGTGCCACCTCTGACGCACCTCCCTCACCGCCTGTCCCCACTGTCCCCACTGTCCCCATTGTCCCCACTGAGGGGGAAACTGAGGCAGGACCCCGCCTTCCCCTCCAAGAGTCACGTGACCCGCTTTCCACCTCCTCCCCGCTTCCTCTACCCCCGCCTCTCCTCGCGCGAGGGATTGTGGGAATCGTAGTCCGCCGGCGGGGGCGGAGCCGCGTCGGCGCGCGGGGTGGGCGGCGCGACCGGACTACGATTCCCAGACCCCCCCGCGCGGCGCTCGCCTCCCGTGATGCCGCGCGCCCCCTGGCGGCGCGGGCGGCGGCCGGAGCGGCGGGGATGAGCGAGGAGGGGGCGGGCGGGGCCCGGCGGAGCGGCGGCGCCTTCCCCAGGTACCGGGACCCCCCCGGGACCCCCCCGCGCCAGGCACCGCCCCCGCACCCGGCACAGACCCCCCCGCGCCGCGGGGGTGGCGGGCAGGGGGAAGGGGCGACCTAGGCCGCGCCGCGGGGGAGGGGGGAGTGGGCGGCGGCGGGGAGGGTCGGGGGAGGGGGACACACGCGGGACTGTCCCCGTGTCGCCACGCGAGGGAGGGAGGAGGGGGGGACAGGTGTGTCCCTATGAGGTGTGACGGTGGCATCGCGGTCCCTGAGTCCCCGGTGGTGCCATCCCTGTCCCCGTGTGGCACTGCCACCCCCCTCCCCACGTGGTAGTGCCACCCCCATCCCAGTGTCCCCGGTGGTGCCACCTCTGTCCCCGTGTGGCACTGCCACCTCTGTCCCCCTGTCCCCAGTAGTGCCACCCCCATCCCCGTGTGGCACTGCCACCCCGTCCCTGTGTCCCCCTGTCCCCGTGCTGTGTGGCAGTGCCACCCCCGTCCCCTCACTGTGTGGGGGCTCCATCCCTGTCACCCCATTACACGCCAATGCTACCCCTGTCAACGTGTCCCCCCCGGTCCCTGTGTCCCCACACTACATGGCAGTGCCACCCCCTGTCCCTGTGCCACGAGGTGATGCCAACCCTGTCCCTGTGTCCCCACTCTTGCCGCCCCCATCCCCATATCCTAATGCCCTGGCACTGCCACACCCGTGTCCCTGTGTCCCCTCTGACCCACAGGGAAGCGGTGCCACCCCTGTCCCCCTGCTCCCTGTTGGTGCCCTCTTAGTCCCCGTGTCCCCCCCTGGTCTCGGGGGGTGGTGACAGCGCTGTCCCTGTCCCTGTGTGCCAGCCTGGAGCAGATGGTGGCCGCCAGCCCCGGGAAGACGCCCATCAGCCTCCTGCAGGAATATGGGACACGCTTAGGACGGACCCCTGGCTACGACCTGCTCAAGGCCGAGGGCCAGGCCCACCAGCCCAACTTCACCTTCCGCGTCACCCTCGGGGACATCAGCTGCACCGGTGAGACCCCAATCCCCCCCTGACCCCCCCAAACCCCTCCTGACTCCCACAAGCCCCCCGAGACCCTCCCAAACCCCTCCTGAACTGCCTGTCCCCTCAGGGACATCAGCTGCACCGGTGGGACCCCAACCACCCCCAGACCCCGCCCAAAGCCCTCCTAATGCCCCCCAACCCCTCCTGACTCCCCCAAGCCCCCCCAGACCTCCCCAAACCCCTCACGAAGCCCCTCAGGGACATCAGCTGCACCAGTGGGACCCCAAACCCCCAGCTCCCCCCAAACCCCTCCCGACCCCTGTGTCACCCTCAGGGACATCAGCTGCACTGGTGGGACCCCAAACCCCCCAAAAACCTCCCCCTGACCCGTCTGTCACCCTTGGGGACATCAGCTGCACCAGGAGGACCCCAAACCTCTCCTGACCCCCCCCAAACACCTCCTTACCCACCCCTGTCCCCTCAGGGACATCAGCTGCACCAGGGGGTCCCAACACCTCCACACCCAGGCCATGGGCCCCCCTCACCCCCCAGGGTTTCCCCCCATGCAGGGGAGGGTGAGGGGGGGGGGCACAACCTGGGGAGAGGTGACGACAGTGTCACACTTTGGGGGACTTGTCCCAGGGAGGAGGAGGAGGAGGAAACCCTGGGACCCCTGGAAAAGTGGGTCCTCATGGGGGATCCTCTGGGATGCTCAGGGGTCCCCTGGGCCTGCAGGAGGTGGGGTGGTGGGGAGGGGCCCCCTGGGTTCCCCCCCCTGAGCCCCCCCGGTGCCCCCCAGGGCAGGGCCCCAGCAAGAAGGCGGCGAAGCACAAGGCGGCCGAGGTGGCCCTGAGGCTGCTCAGAGGTGGGGGGGCCATGCTGGAGCCCCCGGAGCACAGGTGGGGGGTCCCAGGAGGGGCAGGGGGGGGCATTCAGTGTGTCCAGGAGGGGCTGGGGGGGAGTTTGGGGGGGTTGGGTGGGGGTGCAGTGCCCAGGCAGTCTGGGGGTACCAAGGGGTGAAGGGCACTTAAGATTTGGGGGGATCTGTGGGGCAGGAGAGCATCCAAGGGAGTTTAGGGGTACCCCGGGGGGACTTGGGGATCCCGTGGGATTTGGGATCAGTTAGGTTTGGGGGTACTCAGGGGGATCTGGGGGTGCCTGGGGAGGTCTGAGGGTACCCAAGGGGGTACAGAGGTACCCGTGGGGGTCTGGGGGTACCCAAGGGGTTCAGGGGTGCCTGTGGGGGTCTGGGGTGCCCAGGGTGTGTCTGGGGGTACCCAAGGGGGCCTGGGGGGAAGTGAGGGTACGAGGGGGGGTCTGGCGGTGCCCATGGGGGTCTGGGGGTGCTCATGGGATGCCAGCTCAGGCTTTAACATCTCCCCTTTCTCCCCCAGCTCTCCTTTCCCCCCAGAGCCCCTGGCTGAGCCCGGCCCTGCCGCCGCCCCCCCAGCCCCTGCCGTGCCCCCTCCCTTGCCCAGGTAACGGGGGGGGAGCACCCAGTGCCAGGATGGGCACGGGGGGCACGGTGTGTCCCCCAAACCCCCATCCCAGCACCCTGTTACCCCACTGTGCCCCCCAAGGCAGGGGGGGTGTGGGGTGCCCCCCTCATCCCTCTGCTCCCCACAGGGGGCCCCCCCTGGAGATGAAGACACCCGTGTCCCCCCCCCAGTCGGAGTGTAACCCCGTGGGGGCTCTGCAGGTGGGTGACACTCATTTTGGGGCCCGTTGTTCCTGCATGGGGACAGATCCCCGTTTTGGGGCTGGTTAACCCTGTTTTGGGACCCATTGTTCCTTCTTGGGGACTGTTATCCCCATTTTGGGGCTGGTTAACCCCATTTTGGGGCCCGTTGTTCCTGTTTGGGGACAGTTATCCCTGTTTTGGGGCTGGTTAACCCCGTTTTGGGGCCCGTTGTTCCTGCTTGGGGACAGTTATCCCCGTTTTATGGTCGGTTATCCCCATTTTGGGGCCGGTTATCCCCGTTTTGGGTGCTGCCGGCCCCTTTTGGGGCGGTGTCCCCGTTCAGGGGGTGTCCCTGTCCCAATTTCCCCCGTCCCCAGGAGCTGGTGGTGCAGAAGGGCTGGCGCCTGCCCGAGTACACGGTGACCCAGGAGTCGGGGCCGGCGCACCGCAAGGAGTTCACCATGACGTGCCGCGTGGAGCGCTTCGTGGAGATCGGTGAGCCGCGGGCCGGGGGGCACACGGGGACCCCCGGGGTGTCTGTGGGGATGGGGCAGGGTGTCCTGGCTCACTCCAGGGTGCTGGGCCCCAGGCAGTGGCACCTCCAAGAAGCTGGCGAAGCGCAACGCGGCCGCCAAGATGCTCGTGCGGATCCACAACGTGCCGATGGAGCCGCGCGACGGCAGCGAGGCCGAGGGCGAGGAGGACCAGTTCAACATGGTACTGGGGGGCACTGGGGAGCCCCGGGGGCACCCCGAGGGGTTAGCAGGGGTGCAGGCACCCCAAAGCCACCCACAGTGGGGGAGGCTGCACCCCCCACTCCACGGCCCAGTGAGTAACTTGGGGGGGACCCTCTGGATTTGGGGTCCCTGTGGGGTGGGTGAGCGTGGTCCCCGTGAGTGTCCCGGTGTTGGGGTCCCTGCAGTTCTCATGTCCCTGGGGGGGGCTCAGTGGTCCCGAGGGGTGTTGGCGGGTCCCTGAGTGCCCTGTGCCCCCCCCAAGACGTGCCCCCGGCTGGAGGGGCTGCGGGGCCGAGCCCCCGGCTGTACCTGGGACTCCCTGAGGAACTCGGCGGGCGAGAAGTTGGGGCAGCTGCGGAGCCGGGGGGGAGCCCCCGCGCCAGGGGGGGCCTGTGCCCTCCTGCAGGAGCTCTCGGAGGAGCAGAGCTTCGCCATCAGCTACCTCGACATCGGTGAGCACCTGGGACCCCCAGGACCCCCTTAAACCCCTCTGCTCCTCCCCAGGCACCCCCACCTTCCCCAGGGTACCCCTATGCCACCCAGACAATCCAGGGTCCCCCACTTACCCCAGGGTATCCCCACCCCACCTGGATACCCCCGGACCCCCTTGGCCCCTCTGCCCCTCCCCAGGTTACCCCCACCTCCCCCAGGCACTCCCATCTCTCCTGGGACACCCTTTCAGCCCCTCTGCCCCTCCCCAGGCACTCCCCCCAGCCCCATGGGTGCCCCAAGCCGGGCTCGGGGGGTGCTGTGGGGGTGTCGGGGTGACCCCTGGTGTCCCCCCCAGACGCGCTGAGCCTCAGTGGGCTGCACCAGTGCCTGGTGGAGCTCTCGACGCAGCCGACCACCGTGTGCCACGGGGCCGCCCCGTCCCGCGACGGCGCCCGCGCCCAGGCTGCCCGCAACGCCCTGCAGTACCTGCGCATCATGGCGGGGGGCAAGTGACCCCCCCGGGGGCGAGTGACCCCCCCCGGACACACCCATGGGTGCACGGACACCCCAGGCTCGCTGGACTCACGGCGGGGCACTCGGCCCCCACCCACCACCCCCCGGACACAGGGACCCGCCTGGGTCTGCGGATGGACAGACAGACGGACCTCAGGGCCCAGGGGCTCCCTCTGGCCTGGCCCTCCCCCGACAGCAGTGCCAGGAGGGTCCCCGGGCACCATCGGCCCCCCAGGAATAAAGCTGGGGGGATTTGTACTCCCCGTGTCAGCGTCTGCTTGGGGAGCTGGGGGGGCTGGGGGGCAGAAAGGGGGCTGATCCCTCCTCCCCCCGACCCGTCCCCCAGGGGTAAAAGCAGAGTGAGCGCTCAGGGGTGGGGGCACCACTTTATTGGGTGACGGACGAACCCACGGATGGGCTTGGGAGGGGCTCGGCTCCAGGAGGGACGGACAGATGGACGGACTCGGGGCCGGATGCTCAGCGGCGGCGGCCGAAGCGCTGCGGGGTCGCCATCGTCCAGAACGGGGCGAGCGGGGGGTCCCAGCTCCGGGGGCTGAGCCGGGCCTGGGCCCCCCCCTGCGGCCCCCACCCCGACCTGCCGGGGGACACGGCACCGCTGAGCCCTGGCGGGGACAGGATGGGGACGGCCGGGATGGCTGGGTGGGAATGAACGGGTGGATGGGGCAGATGGGAATGGGCTGAGGGACACGGACAGACAGACACAGGACGTTCACGGACAGACGGACATTAACAGGGACCCCCAGCCCTGCACCGCTCCAGCTTCTCGCTCGGGTCCCCCGAAACCCCCCGTGTCCCCCTCCACCTCCTGGGTCCCCCCGTCCCCAGCCCCGTCCCTCGGAGTGCCCGGGACGCCCCTCCCGTGCCCCCAGACCCCACACCCCGGGACCCCCATCCCCGCTCACCTCTGGGGCTGGAGGAGGGTCCCGGGGGCGCGGCCGGGGCGTTGCAGGGACCGGAGCAGCGCACCCAGGGCGGCGGCGGCGGGGGGTGGCCCCGGGGGGGCGGCGGCGGCGGCCTGTGCCGGGGGAGGACCGGGGGTCACGGCGGTCCCGGAGCCGGAGTGTGACCCCCCCCTCCAATCATCCCGAGCCTCCCCCCGTCCCAAACCGAACCCCCCGTTCCGACGGCGCGGCCGGGCCGGGGCTCACCGGGGCCGGGTCGAGGGTCCCGGGGCAGCAGCGGGCGCTGCGCGGGGTCTCCGCCAGCAGCAGCAGCATCAGAAGCAGCGCCGGGCGCCCCGTCATCGCCCCCGCCATCGCCCCCGCCCCGCCGCCACCGCCGCCTCTTATAGCCGGGCCGGGCCGGGGGCTCCCGGGGGAGCGGGGGGCGGCGGGGACCAGTGCCGGCTAATGAAACCCATTTACCAGCCGCGACAGCCGCCCCCGGGGACGGACGGACGGGGCGGTCCCGCACATCCCCGCCCCGCCCGGGACCCGCAACCGGCACCACCACCGGGGCTGCCCCCACCGGTAAATCAAGACCCCCGGCCCATCGCCGGGCCCCCCGTCCTGCACCGGCACTACCTGAAAACAGGACCCCGGCCCGTGCTGACCCCCATCCTCCCTGCATCGCTTCCCTACCGGAGCAGGACCCCCGGAGACAGGGACACCCCCCCCCCCCGCCCCGGTACCCCCTCTCTGGGGACCTCCCGAGACAGGGCCCCCTCCCCTCTCCGGGGACCCCCTGAGACAGGGACCCCTCCCCTTTCCGGGGACCCCTCGAGACAGAGCCCCCTCCCCTTTCCGGGGATCCCCCGAGACAGGGCTCCCTCCCCTTTCCGGGGACCCCCCGCGCCCCCCCCGCTCCGCCGCGTCTCGCTGCCGCCACCCGGTGGCCCCGCCGCGCTCCTGCAGCCCCGACGGCGCGGCCGCGGCTCCCTCCGACCCAAAACCTGCCGAAATCGCCCCAAACGCTCACCCGAGGCTGCCCCGCGCCACCGCGGCGTCCCCACGAGCAGCTCACCCGCTGTGTCACCCGGGGAGGGGACGCGACACGTCCCACGCCGTCCTGAGTCCAGGCGGTGTCACCGCGGTTGTGACCGAGGGTCATCACAGCACCCTCCACCCGGTGACACCCACCCTGTGAACGCCCCCGGGCACACTCAGGGGTGTCCGCGGCACGGGTGACACCGGGGATGTTCCCCCCCTCCCGACCCCCCAAAAGCAGAGGGCAACAACCACCGTCTCCTGGGTAATATTTTAATGTTATATTTGCAGCATAAATAAAAGGCACGTTACATGTTTGGTACGACACGGCCGAGGGGGTTGGGGGGGGGCTTGGGGCGTGTCCCCCCGGGTCCCCCCCGCGTCCCCGGGCCCCCGCGGGGGCTGTGAGGACCCGCTCACAGGAGCCCGTGCGGAGGGGGGGTCCCTCGGGGGCTGCGGAGGGGGGTGGGTTTCAGCTAAAAAGGAGCTGCCCCGCGGCGGCGGCCGATCTACGATATATGGGTGCATATACGCGTCGATATGGACTGATAGATACTACACGGTTACGCTTCTCGGGGCGGGGGGGGGGTGTCCTTTTTTTTTTGGCTTCTTCCATTATTGATCGTCAAAGCTCGTGGTACAAAAGCAGCTGGGTGGGGGCAGGGGGTGGGGGGAACGCCCAGGACCCTCCTCCCGCGTCCCTCTGTCGCCTCCTGGGCTCGATTTGGGGCATCGTCGCTACCAGAGCCCCCCCGTGTGCACGGAACTGGGCGGGGGGAACCGAACAGAAACGGGTCCACGGGTCCGAAAATGGCACATTTCCCATCCGAGCCGCCGAATTCCCGAACCAGGGACCAGTCTCGGTGAGGGGAAAAAGTGGCATCAACCCTTCCCACCCTGCCCGGTCCTGAGGGACTCGGAAGCCAACGAGGAGAATTTTCATCTCTGCCAGAGAGAAAGGAGGGAAGGAGCAGGAGCTCCCTCATCACGAACTCCCCCGGGTCGTGGTTTTGAGCCATTTGTTCCTATTCAGTGTTACAGTTATGATAAAAATCGGTAGAACTCGACTCCCACGGGCCAGTCCTGCTGTCTGGGCTCACCCCAGCTCGACCCCAACACAAAGGAGCCCTTTCAACCCTGCAGGGTTCCCATGAGGAGCCCTCGTGTCACCCTCCCCCCATTTCAGGCCCTGGCAGAGGGATGGAGATCCTGGGGACCCAAACACTGGATGGGGTTGGGGGCAGGCAGGTGGAAGCCCTGGGACACCCCAGGGTTCCGGGAGAGCAAAGTGCAGGTGCCCGGCACTGCCGAGCAGGCCCAGGGGCTGCCACCCCCGGGAGCCTTGGAAAAGCAGGAGAAATCACCACAGAGCAGAAATCAGGTTGTTTTGCCCCAAAGGCAGCTGCAAAGTCTTCAGGCAAGAGTTGAACCAGCAGGGGGAGGAGGAGGAGGAGGAGGAGGAGGAGAAAAAGCCACCTTCATCCCACCTGTCCTCAGAGGGGGATCCAGCACCACCAACCCGACAGAAAATCCGACTTCCCACCCAAAAAACCCCCAACCCCCTGCACGTCCATCGCCAGCCTGGGGAGGGAATTGACCCCAGTGAGGGACGAGCATCACCCCTGTGCCCCAAAGTGACTCCTGGGACATCACCCATCACCTGGATGGGAGCAGAGGATCCTCCTGAGGCTGGATCCCTGTGGATTCCTGCTTTGCACCATCCAACTCCATCCCAGCACGAGAAACGGGACCTGAGCCCGCTCTGGGATCTGCTTCCAGGGCAGCCTTTGAGGTAAAACACACCTGAAACGGGCACAGGGAGCTCCAACCCTGTGACTGAAGCAATAATAAGTCCAGGTATGGCCAAATCCTTGTTCCTTGCTTGTTCCCCGCTTGTCCCTGCCCAGATTTGGAGCTTTCCAATGACCTTTTCCTGGATTTGCAGAATTTTCAAGGCACTAAAGCGCTGGCGATGGGAGATGTGGGAATGGGGTGGCACTGATGGCATCGGGGCATGGAGGGAGAGGGAGAAAAGCTGCTCCTGCACCCCCATCCCAGTGGGGCCACCAGGATTCCCTGGAGTGGTGAGGCAGGAAAAGCCCTTTGTGGGCTGCAGGCTTGGCTCTCCCATCACACAGAATCCAGCCACTTTTACTCCCCGAGGGTAAAACAAGGGGCTGGGGAAGCTGCTGCCTTTGATCCAAACACTGTCCCAGATTTTCCACCTCTCCACCCTTTGCTCACTCCTGATCCTGCCAGTGAAGCCCCCACTGCCCTTCGTCTCTCCTTCCCCCCAGACCCCACAGCAAACAGGGAACCAGCGGTGGGACCAGCCCAGAGCTCAATTCCTTCCCCTTCCCACCAACACTTTTCCTGGAGGGACAGGTTTTCCTGCAGAGCTGAGTGCTGGGATGGCCCAGGAGGAGCTGCCAGACACCACCAATCACCCCAAAACAGGCCTGACCCCCTGCTGTGCCTCACCCGGCCCCAAACCCTTAGAATCATAGAATCAGCTGGGTTGGAAGGGACCTCCGAGATCATCAAGTCCAACCCTTGATCCACTACGGCCTGGTCACGTCCTGGGTTGGGACTGGGAATGCTGGAAACACCTGTGAACCCAGGGACTGTGCAGGAACAGCTTTACAGGAGGGAAAGGCGGGTCTGGGGGGATGTGTGGGATCCAAACCAGAGGCTGGATGTGACCCCAATTGCAGACAGGAGTTGGGATGAGCACGAGAACAGAGGGGGAGTGCAGGAGCAGCAACACAAACCAACCCCAGGCCACGAGTGGTCGGTGCGGCCGCAGAGGTGCGGAAGACTTGGGAAAGAGGGAGGGGGAGAAGACAGATCCCATCCATGGAAAAACCCAAACCACTGGACTCCCCTGTCCGTGATGAGATTCCAAGTTTCCTGCTCAGCCTTTGCTTTGGGTTTTGCTGTCCCTGGAAACCTTCCAAGTCTGGGGAAGCCAAACAAAAATCACTTGGACAAACCAACTTGGCTCCAAAGTGGCAAAGTGCGACCTGAGGGGGAGGAGGGCTTGGCTGAGGAGGAACCTGGGAAGGGGAGGAAGACCAAGGGCTGATGCAACTCCATGGACCATGACAAGATTCCTTCCAAGAGCCTGAACACACGTGAAAACCCTTCCCATTTCCAAACTACCGGCTCCAATCGGCACCTCGGGAAGCACAGAAGGACACACATGGACACACACGTGCCCAAGGCCCACCTGGCAGGAAAACAGACCCAATTCCAAGAGTCTCCCAACACGGAGGGTGGGTTCCTAACCTGCCCTATGAACTGGAAGCTCCATGAATCCTTTGTTTGCTCTGGCTGGGAAGCAACGGATGCTCCGTCACCGCGAGCAGAACATCATCGTGAGGAAGAGGCAGAGACACCATCCCGTGCTCCCTCCCCTCGGAACAGGCAACTAATCCACGATTTAAGGCCACCATTATTAAGGTCATCGAGGTCACGTGTGTGGGAGATGATCCCTGGGAACGGAGGGATGGGTTCGCTCAGGTGTGCGGGATGCCGGATTTGGGGACTCACATGTCGCTGCCTGCTGGGTCCTTCCCTGAATCCCAGAGTGCCCGGTCCCTGTGGATGCCCACCAGCACTTGTTTGCCATAGGGAAGACGGGAGCAGCCCCGTGGCTGCCTGGACAGGCCGTACCTTTCCCAGCACCCGGCGTGGGAGCAGCACCTGAGCACCTGCAGCTCCCGGCGCGGCACCGGTGACCGGGAACACGTGTCCCCTTCTCCCAGCCAAATTTACAGCGGTCACACTCCCGTCGTGTCCAAGATCCACCACTGGAATTCGGGAGTGAGGAGACCGACCTCAATCCCTGCAAGCTCAGAGCTCCAGGAGGCTCCTGTGCCAAGGTGCAATGTTTCAGGGAATGGGAGCAGGGACGAGCAGATGCCTGGGAGCAGCACTGAGTGTCAGAGCCCCCCTGAGCCCCTCTGTTGAAGGCAGGGGGCAGGGAGAGGGGGCTTGGAGCAGGGACTGTGCCGAGGGGATCCCCAGGCACAGAGGTTTAGTGTTACCGTGACGGATCCCTGCCAGCCCACCTTTCCGGGGGCTCCTCAGAGGGGGCTCTGGGAGCTGGGGGGGCTCTGCCCAGTGCCAGCTGAGGGACTGAGGGCACTGTACAGGCTGTGCAGTGGGAAAGCGCCAGAGCTGCCCTTAACTCAGAAAAAAAAACAAAACAACAAAACAAAACAAAACCCCCAAAAAAAGAAACGAAAATCCTCGTGGGCCCGCCCTGGGCAGGACCAGGGCCGTGGTCAGTCTGTGCTCGGCTCCGGGCCATCATCTGCCGGCAGACTGGGACTGTGGGGCCATGATGACGTGGGAGGGCAGGCCCAGCTCTGTCCTTTGCCCGGCCATCTGCGTCAGCACCGAGGTGGCCACGGCCTCGGCCGCCGAGCGCACGCTGAGCCCGTTCGGGGCGGCCGACGCGGAGCTGTGCTGGATGACGGGCGCGGGGGAGCCCGTGGGCTCCGAGCTCTCCTTCGGGCTCTCTGCTCCGACGGGGAAGGAGGGGAGGGGAAGAAGAAAATAAAGTTAGAGAGAGGCTGTGGGGGTGGTGGTGGTGGCACTGCGAGGGGGAGGGAGGTGTGGGTTGAACGCTCACCTTTCCAGCCTGGAGCGGAGAGAGGATGATTCCTGTGGAATCCCAGCTCCCCCCACCAGGCCAGGCACTCCCCTCGAGGCCCCAGCCCACCCCAAGCAGCTGTTTGGCAAAAGCTGCCAAGCACTGGAAACAAAAACTGATTCAAGGACTGGAAATGAAACTGCTCTGAGCTGGGATCTAACGACCCTGCCCAGGTCCTGCTGGCCCCAGTCCTTTGGAGAAGCACCATGGAATCCTCCTGAATTCCAGCCAGGTAGCCACAAAGTGCAGGCTGGACCTCGAGGAGGGTGGCACTGGCATTACCTTCATCCTAATCAATGTTTTTCCTCGTTACAAGGAATTAACTTCCCCCCATGACACCTCCTCTCCTCCAGGCCACTGAGCCCCGAGACCAGCTGGGTGGGCACAGGAGGAGGTGAAACACAATCCCTTTGGCAGAGCCAAGGCCTGGGCTCTTCGGGGCATTTTTGATATAAATTACCTGGTTTGCTCTTAATTGTTCTCCAGGACATTAAAATCAACCAGAGTCCCTTTGTTTGCCCCATTTCTTTTGGTAGCTTTGAAGCAACGTGACTGAGGGGACAGAGCCCTTCTTCCCTGCTCTGATCAGCTTCAGGACTTTGGATTCTCTCCCCCAAGGAGCCCCCACAGCTCCTCACCCAGAGGATAATTTGTGAGCTATCAAATGCCATGCCTAGGGCAGCCAGAGCTCTCTTTGGGGTACACACTCATTATCCACAGATGCCAGGAGGAAATTCCTTCCTGAGCACTTGGGCAGATGAATTACAGGTGGGATGGGGTCACTTTCCTTTGAAAAAGCCAAATTAAGGCAGGAACTGGGATACTTCTTCCACACCAAGACAGTGAAACCTTTGACACTTGGGGGAAAAAATCAGGGGAGGGGTTTATAACCTCACTGGGCACCAGAAAATGGACTCTGGGGCTCAGTTTTCCATCAGGTGCTTGGACATCATTCTCCTTTCCCAGATGGCTTCTACCTTCCCTCGGGAAACCTCGGCCTGGGTGAAAGCCATGGCAGCACAGCAGGTTGGAGAACGGGCTTGGAGAAGGCTGAGCAGAGCAATGTAATCATCTGGCATCCCCAAAATCAGGAGATTTACAAGATATTAAAAATAAACCACCCAAGTGTACAGGAGGCAGCTGCAATTCCATCAGGGAATCTGGGGCTTTGTTACAGGACCAGCCACAAATCTCAGCAATAAAAAGGGCAGAGGGGAGGGGGGCACAGGGGAGGGGGCGAATCTCATTTTTAGTATTCAGATGTGTCATGAATTCCTGTTACTGCAGTAGGCAGACTTGTGAGGAATAGTAATAGGAATTGTAAACTCTGGAATTTAACAGGAAGGGGGGAAAAATGAGGTCTCCTGCCTGGGTTCTGCAGGGCTGGGACACGGGGACAGCCACGACCACATCACTCAGGCCCTGAGTCACTGCAGTGAGTGACAACGAACGGGCTGGGCCAGACCCTTCCAGGACAACATTCCCAGAGAGGGGATCAAGGGCCAACCCCCAAGGACATTGGCTTTTTGTAATTTATATTTTTGCTTCCTTGGCTTTTTCTGTTCCCCCTTCCCTTCTCTCCTCTCATCCATCCCTGCCTCTCCTCCCATTATTCCAGGCAACACTAGAGGACTCCAGCGTCCTCCCAAAGCCTCACAGCACCACAGCCTGGAATTGGTACTGCAGGCAGGGCAGAAGGACCCAGGATCATCGTGTTTAGCTCCTGGGTTGATTATAATGAAATAGGCAGCATTAAAAAAAAAAAAAGAAAGAAAGAAAAGAAGATAAAAAAGGAGGTTTTTTTGCTTCCAAACCGAGCCAGTTTGATGGGAATTGCAGAGAATGAGCTATGGAGCCCTATGATGTCATTTATAGAGTCTGGCCTTTCCTGACTCTGCCTTTGCTTTGGAGCAAGAGTTTTTAACTTCAAAGAGAATATCAAGTGCTTGGCACGTTGCCAGGAGCAGGGAGAGACTCCAGGGAGAAGCAGACACGTGGATCTCTGTCCAGCATCCCACACCAGAGAGGCAGAGGGAGGCACACACCTCCTTCCCTCAAAAGATCCGTGCACCAGTTAAAGTGCCAATTCGGGGGCTCCTCCTCAGCGTGGGGGCTGCACCCGCAGAAGATGCCCCAAGGCACATGTGGGATTCTTGGGGTGTCCTGTGCAGGGCCAGGAGTTGGACTGGATGAGCCTCGTGGGCCCCTCCCAACCCAGGGTGTTCTATATTCTCCATGCCATGTGCCCTGTGCTCCATTCCGTGTTTCTGTGACACAGCCCTGCCCTGTCACTGCAGTGACTGGAAGCTGATGGGGCACAGACTGAGAGGAGAACTCCCTCCCTTCCTTTACAGCTCATAATCCTGACCTGTTCAAAGGTTACAGGGACCAGCAGAAGCCCATCACTCACCCAGGTAGCCCTGTGTCTTCTTCTGCAGCGCCGTGACAGGACAGTCCTTGTGGGCCAGCAGCAGCTGCTTGAGCTGAGCCACCTCGTTCCTCAGCAGCGTCACTTCATTCTGAAGGGGACAAACACACATGGGCATCACTCACAGCAGCCCCAGCAGCACCAGGATGTTCATGGGTGAACCCTGCAAACTAATCTGAGATACCTCCAGCCCTAGAACACCTGGCAAAGTTCCTGGATTTGAGGAATTTAGGACATGGGCTGCAGTGCTTCCCTGCCACCAGCTGCAGAGGCCTTGCTACAGTCACCTAACCCTGGGCAGAGCTTTTCCTGAGCCCTCCTGCCAATGTCACCTGCCTGAGGGACACTCTGGAGTGCTGCTGGCTCTGGTGGGACACGTGGGAATGTACAACCAGCCCAGGCCAGGCCATGGGGGGACACTGCAGTTTCTCCACGGTCTCAGTACCTCTGTGAGCTCCTGTGAGCCAGGTCTGCTCCCCAAAAACCTGTACAGTAGATTATTCCACTGCCCAAGGAAATAGTTTCTATAATTGTCTTGGGAAGAGAATAAAAACACCACGGTCAGAGCTCCAGTAAAGATCCCAGTGCCCAAGTCACTGGCCCAGAACGGAGCCAAGCTCAGTCCTCACCTCACCCTCAGCCAGTGTTGAGAGCACTAACAGGGCTTGTGGCATTGGGAGTGAAATCTGTATTTTCAGGTGTGCTGCACCTCTGCTTGGCACGCCAGGGTGCTGCCAAGAGCCAGGGAAAACCAGTTCTCCAGAGAAAAATCAGTCTGCAGAGCTTCCCTGCTTCCCCCTGATGGGTCCAGTGTTCAGGGAATGGAGCTGGCAGAGCTCTCCCTCACTCAGGGAAATTCCACTCTGGGAAAAACGGCTGCTTCCCGAGGCTCCATGTGCTGCCTGCAAGGTTGGCAGCCAGAGGGCAGAGCCTTTCCAGGGGCAACGGGGAGAAAAAAATGAGCCCTGAGGTGCTCTTCCCCCAAGGGCTGCTTTTCAACCCATCAGGATGGAAAGCCAGGAGAGAAAGCCGGTCAGGGAGGCAGCACCCGAGCGCACGTGGGCTCTGCGGCACGGGGCGGACGTTCCCTCCGGAGCGACGTTCCCTCGGGAGAGACGTTCCCAACGCCGGCCAAGGGCTGCTCTCAGCCCTGGTTACATACTCACGCTCAGCTGGATGTTCTGGGTGGTGAGTTCCTCGGCTTTCTTCTCCAGGGAGGACACCCAGAGCTTGCGTTTCTGCCGGCAGCGGGAGGCGGCCGCCCGGTTCCGCTCCAGGAACCGCTGCCGGCGCTCGTCCGGATCCTCGTCCACCGTGCGCTTGCGGCGCCCGCCCGTGCTGGGGGTGGGCTGGGCAGGGGACACCTGGGGATGGGGCAGGTGGGAGACACTGAACAGCAGCTCCGGGGCAGGCAGAACACGGCGGTGTCACCACAGCTCGGCTGGGAGAGCTCAATCCCGCTCGATCCCGCTGCCGTACCCGCCAAGGTGCCATCTCTTGTTTGGGCTCAGGAAGTGTCACGGAGCAAATGGCAGTTTCTGAGTGGGTAATCTGCTTAAAAAGTTAATTTGGGTGAACTTTCCCCCAGTATCTTCAGCTAAACAAGCTCTTGGAGGTAAATGGTACCAAAGGATTTTGTAAAGCCGCACGTTCCCCGGTTTTATTTTGGGAGAACAAAGGAAAAGCCAGCGAGGGCTGATGGTGCAGCAGCCCCGACTGCAAGGGGCAATTACACCCAGGGAGTGCAGCCACACTCCAGCACTCGCTGTCGGGCAGCATATGGATATTAAAACTTCTGGAAGCCCATCCAAGTGACGGAGCAGGTGGCGATCCTGATGGAAGGCTGGCATTTGGCTGGCTGGCAGGAGCCAGTGGAGCTGATTGCCTGAGAGGGGAGCGTTTAACCCCAGTAATTGAGCAGGGAGAAGAGAGGGAAATATTCTTTCCAAACTCCAGACCTCGTCAGGCAAATGAAAGCGGTGCTGGAGCTTCTGCCTGGTGGGCTGTGAGCGGCACTGGAAAAACAGGGCTTTAACCCATTCCGCAAGGGAGGAAGCTGCGGTTTTCCTCCTCTTTCCCCAAGCCCAGGAACCCCCCAGCACCTCCAGCCCTGCCTCGTGGGGCAGCAGCAGCAGCAGACCTGTGGCTGAGCCGGGGAAGGGGCGTCGGGGTGCTGGACAAGGATCTGGCTCTGCTCCGGACGCGCCGTCACCATCGTGCTGGCTGAGCCCACCACCAGGTTGCTGCCGTTCAGCGAGGAGGAGGCCGTCAGGCTGGCCTTCAGCCTCTGTGGAAGGAGGAGAAGGGACATCAGGGGACCTGCTCTCTGTGCTGCCAAGGCTCTGAGCAGCTCCTGTCACCCAAGGAGCCACTCTGCCTGGAACAGGCTCTTCAGAGGCTGCGGCTGACTCGAGTCCAACCTAAAGCCATCACCATCTGGCCTGCCCGAGGAGAGAGCAGTGTCCAACCCAACAGACAGGTGTCACATCCCAAAATTGCTACTGCCACTGGCACCAAACCCCTCCCCAGCTGGCAGGTTCCATGGAAAGCCCAGGGACTGAACAGGCTGCAGAGCCCAACTGTTCCTGAGCACACACAGAGGGGTCCTAGGGGATGGAGAAGGATCCACACGTGGTTTGCAAGTCCTTTCTCTGGGCAGCCAGGTCAGCATGGCTGTTTTGTGCCTCAGTTTATGATCTCTCTCCCCACCTGAGGCTCTGATCTGCCCCCGAGTCCTGCAGACCCTAGAACAGGAGTGAGGACAATATGCTGGCAGCCGTGAGCAGCACTGCTGGGAGAGGTGGGTGTGCAAACACCTGCCCAGCCCAAAAAATGGGGGCTTCAGAGAATCGTGGAATCGTTGAGGCTGGAAAAGCCCTCTGAGATCATTTGAGTCCTGGCACTGCTGAGCCATGTCCCCAGGTGCCACATCCATCAGCTTTGCTTCCCCTGTGCCACATCCATCAGCTTTGCTTCCCCCCTGTGCACACCCGGCCTGAGCCGTGAGGAGCCACGAGAGGAAAGTTCCTCTTGTAAAGTCTTAGTTAATGGGTTTGACATGAAAACCATGATCAGGATCTCCTGAATTACAGCCCAAACCTCTCCTCCCGTGGCTCTGCCTTCCTCAATCCCACCTCCATCCCATCTGCCATCCTGGAACCAGAGCTCCAGCTTTACCACCAGCCGCCCCCAGGCTGGGGACAGGGTTTGTCCGGACACTCACAGCCTCCTGTGCTGCCAGCGCCGAGCACTGAGTGCTCCAATGTTCCTGGTGGCACTTCCAGCACCTGTGCTGGGAGCAGGAATTGCTCTGATGGCTACACAGGATTCCAGAGGAATCTTTATGAAGGCTGTAGGGGAAAAGCCTCCAGCCGGGAGTTGCTTGTGGAGGTGGTGGTGAAGGCTGAGGGACAAGGACAACACTGTGACCGTGACCCCCTCCCCAACACTCACCATTTTGGCTTCAGAGTGCACTGGGAGTCCTGACGGGGAAATGGACCCGCTGCTGTTGATGGGAGGCCCAGGAATACCGGGAATGTTCGGCACCATGGACATCGGCCGAGCCAGCTGTGGGGGAGCGAGGGACACGTGGGTTGGGAAGTTGGAGGTGCTTTGGCTCCGTGGAGCAGCTCTGCAGTAATTCCCTGACCAAGCACATCCATAAATCCTGACAAACGTTTAACTGCGGCCATCCGTTATTCCTGCTGTCACTGAGGGCCACCAGCCACGTTGGTGGCCACGGAGGCTGTTCCAGAATCACCCAAACAAACCAGCCCAGCACGGAGCACAGGGAGGGGGGCAGCTCCTTCCCTTCCCTTCCCTTCCCTTCCCTGCCAGTGGGCTCTCCCCCACCAGTACATGCCATGGATGAGAGGGAGGGTCCTGGATCCCCCCTGGTTCTATTGCAAAGCTGACACAGCACCCACAAAAGGGGAGCGTCCCCTCCTGAGCTTTCTCCCTCAGCAAAGGGAGGGAAAACCAGAATTTGGTCATGTTTATAAGCCCCATGGGTGGTAAAGCACTGCAAATAGGGAGGGAAGGGGTGAGGATGTTCCCATGCCCACAGGCCATGAGTAGAGGTGCACCTGAGGCAGATGGTTTTAGCCCTTGTGCACTCAAAGCCCCAAGGACGTGCCCAGCAGGACAGACACGATTCCCAGGGCTGGGGATCAGGAGCTGGAGAGCTCAGAGGACACACTCAACCCCCACCAGGCAGATCTGCAGTCACTCTGCCCCACAGAAAACTCTCTGTGTGCAGAAGCCCAAGCCGAGGCTGGTCTGGCCATTCCCCTGGCCAGCACACACCAACATGTTCCCTGCAAGCTCTGGTGGTTTCAGTGCAGGCACTCTGTTCCAAATGGAAGCAGCTAATCAGGGATCCTGCAGCTCCCAGCCCCGGATCGATGGCGTGAGCCATCTGTCCGGGCACGGATTTGCTTTTTTCCCCAAACTTATTGCCCTCTAGTGTGATCCACACGTTATTGCTGCCCTGCCAGAGCTGCTCCCTCCTCCTCTTCCTCCTCCTCCTCCGGTCTTATCTCGCACAGAGGGGGAGAGGGATTTTAATGTTTATGAAATGGAAGTGTCTGTGTGTGTTTGGCAGGGGAAAGGCCCGTCCCCTCCTCCACACGGGGCTGTGCTGGAAGCTTCTCTCACCGATATGACAGAAGGCATCTGGACGGGGGGGCCGGGGAGCACGGGCACGGTCTGGCCGTTCGCAAGCTGCACGACGAGTGGGAGGGAACCTGTGGGAGACCTGCAGAAACAAGAGCCGGAGTTCTCACAGATTATTCCAGGTTTACGACGTCCCGGTGGCCCCGGGAAGCTCAGGGGCAGCAGCGTGAGCGAATCCAGTCGGTGGATTTGGGCTCATTTCCCCGTTTCTGAGTGGTTTGTTCTGAAGGGGAGGGTGCAGAGCTCAGCTGGGGGGGTGTGAGGGTAACTCGGCCTCCTGCACGCTCGTGGCAGGGCAGGAGATGTGCTGGTGTCACACTGAGGTGACCAGGGGTGGCAGTGATGCCCGATGGCCCTGCACACTCATGGCAGTGTCACACTGAGGTGACCAGGGGTGGCAGTGATGCCCAATGGCCCTGCACACTCATGGCAGTGTCACACTGAGGTGACCAGGGTTGGCAGTGATGCCCAATGGCCCTGCACGCTCATGGCAGTGTCACAGTGAGGTGACCAGGGTTGGCAGTGATGCCCGATGGCCCTGCACACTCATGGCAGTGTCACACTGAGGTGACTGGGCTGGCAGTGATGCCTGATAGCCCTGCACGCTCATGGCAGTGTCACACTGAGGTGACCAGGGGTGGCAGTGATGCCCAATGGCCCTGCACACTCATGGCAGTGTCACAGTGAGGTGACCAGGGTTGGCAGTGATGCCCGATGGCCCTGCATGCTCATGGCAGTGTCACACTGAGGTGACTGGGCTGGCAGTGATGCCCGATGGCCCTGTACACTCATGGCAGTGTCACACTGAGGTGACTGGGCTGGCAGTGATGCCCAATGGCCCTGTACACTCATGGCAGTGTCACACTGAGGTGACTGGGCTGGCAGTGATGCCCAATGGCCCTGTACACTCATGGCAGTGTCACACTGAGGTGACTGGCAGCTGGCCCTGCACACTCATGGCAGTGTCACAGTGAGGTGACCAGGGTTGGCAGTGATGCCCGATGGCCCTGCACGCTCATGGCAGTGTCACACTGAGGTGACTGGGCTGGCAGTGATGCCCAATGGCCCTGCACACTCATGGCAGTGTCACACTGAGGTGACCAGGGCTGGCAGTGATGCCCGATGGCCCTGCACACTCATGGCAGTGTCACACTGAGGTGACCAGGGTTGGCAGTGATGCCCAATGGCCCTGCACACTCATGGCAGTGTCACACTGAGGTGACCAGGGTTGGCAGTGATGCCCAATGGCCCTGCACGCTCATGGCAGTGTCACACTGAGGTGACCAGGGTTGGCAGTGATGCCCGATGGCCCTGCACGCTCATGGCAGTGTCACACGGCCTGCTCAGGGCTGTCAGGGACACATGGATGTGCCCTGGGCATACCCCAGCTGCCCAAAACACTGTGGCTGCCAAAGCCCTGAGCCACGACGGCCACCTGAACGGAGAGAAAAACACATCCAAGGGCTGGATGTGCTGGAACTGCTGGAACTGCTCCTCCTGGGCTGAGCCTGGCACTGCCCGGGCAGCTGCTCCTGCCTACAGGGAACCTCCTGGTCTGTCCACTGCTGAGCTCCCAACAGGGGGTTTTGTAAGGATTCAGCTTCCCATTAACAAGCACTTCTGATTCCAGAGAAAACCCCCTAAAAAGAGGGTGGATGCTGGGCTGGCTCGTGTTTACACGGGGAGATGGGAATCGGGAGATGGGACGTCCCGGCTCGCTGCAGGCTGGGGAGGAGGAGATTGTGCTGGAGCCTAATTGTGACCAATTAAAAATACCAGGAAATATTTCTATTGTAGGTCCTTCTGCAGTGAAAGGCAGGGATACACCCCACCCAGGGACACACCCCAAGCAGGGACGTTCCCCCTGCCTCTATCCCACCACAAACCCCACTGTGCTCCAGCTCCAACCATCCAGACTCAGCCTTTCCACGAGAGCAGAGGAAGAGCCAGAGCTGCTCCAGATGATGGGGAGAGGAAGGAAACCATCCCTGCCACAGGGCCTGATCTCCTGCTCCTCCTCCTCCTCCTCCTCCAGCCATGTCAGTGCTGTGGGGAACCAAGTGGAGGCAGAGCCGAGCTGGGAGCCCGGCCTTGCGGGAGGGAGAGTAAAATAAATCTGCTGCTGCCTCCTCTGCCAAGCCCGGGGAAGGGGCTGGAGGAGGCCGGGCTGCCTGGGATCCTGGGAGGAGGCTGTGCTGGCACGGTGGGAGGAGCAGGGGACGGTGGGAGGAGCAGGGGACGTGGGTCAGAGGGGGAAGTTCATCCTGCCAATAACTCAGGCTGGAATTTTTAAGGCTGCCTTGGGAACGCGAACGCTCGACTCTCAGTCATTTCTATTGGGCGTCCCAAATCCTCCAGGCTGCTTTGGAAATCCCAGCCCAACCAGGCGAGTTACAGGGAGGTCACAGCCTCCCCTCCATCTCTGTCACGCTGACACCAGCCCCACCGCCTTGGCAGTGGCCCTAATGAAGGGACCCTTGTTACCACTGCAGCCCCACCTCTCTGTCTGCAGGTGGGGTCTGGGCTGCAAAGAGCACAGCAAATCATACTAAAGCCTAACCTACTGGACACAGCTCCAAACAGCCCCAGAGTCTCTGCCTGGCCTGCAGAGGGGCTTACAGTGTCCTGTAGCTACCCCCAGGACAACCACTTAACCCTTTCATGCCTCAAGACAGCATTTAAAATTTTCCACCAGGCCGTCTGGATTGATGGTGCCAGAGGGTCAAAGGCAAACACACATAAAACCATGAGGTGACAGCCCCAAAAATACAAAGTGGGCTGGTTAACACAGCGAGCCAGCCCTGACCAAGGGTGACCAGGGAGGAGAAGCAGGAGCATCCTGACACCAAACAGACAGGGGGCTAAACATGCATCTCCCAGGGGCTCAGCAATGTGCTCCCTCCGTCCTCAGGCTCCTTCCTTTACGTGCAGGGCCGGAGGAGCCGGAGCCTCCGTCCTGGTTGTTCCAGGGCAAACAGAAGCAGGTCGTTGGCTGTGCAGAAGCAAACAGCCCCCCCAAGGCAGGGTTGGCTGGGCACAAGAGGTGACACTCGAGAGGCAACAGCTGTCTGGGAAAACCCCTGAGCTGTTACAGCTCCAGACAATTCCGCAGCGCCGGCTCTGCCCGCGCCCGGTGCCGACAGCCAGCGCCGTGTCGGCGTGTTCGTGTTCAGGGAGTGTTTTCATCTCTCCCCACAGTGAGTTTTGCCTCGTCTCGTTACTCCAGCACAATTAGTTCCCGTTTCCTGCACTCCCATCCCATCCTGCTGCTGCAGACAGTGCCCAGCGAGGCCCTTATGCCCATGCAGCTGCAGCGGGGCCGGCGGCACCTCCGCGGGTCTGGCACTCAGGGAACTCATCCAGGGGGTAATTCCTGCCCCTGCTCCGTACTCACCCCAGCTGTCTGTTGGAGGGAGGGGCCTGGGTGATGACAGAGGTGGGGGATGGCAATGTGGGGTGCAGGGGGTCGTAGCCCAGGTGCAGGGGCAGCGAGCCGGGGCGCACGATGGTGGGAGTGGGCGTGGAGAGGATGACAGGCTTGGAGGGGATCTCCTGGAAGGGAAAACAGAAAACAGGGGACCCGCTGTTAATTACCAGTTAGTTACCACAGGGCTGACTCTTCCTCTTTAGGGAAAATTCAGGCACTTTTGTCACAGAACCCCAGGGATGGAGGGGAGCACCTCTCCCAAAGACACACGTATCTGTGTCAGTGCAGGGAGTGGGGCACAGGAATTTACACTCCAGATAATCCCCCCCTCTGAATCCCCACCTTATTCAGGTGGTGAAAGTGTCACCTGGACCAACCTGCTCCAAATCCCCACCCCCCAGGACACAGGGAAGAGCAAGGCTTTGTGCATCAGCCAAACCCACCGGGAGCCTCCAGGGCAGCAACGGTGCATTTTAGTGAACCGTTTCTGTCTCAAACGAGGGAAATCAGGCCTCGAAGAGCACAAATCAGGCCTGGGCAGCCATCTGGAGAAACAGCTTCCCACCTGGAAAAGGGGCACCACCACCTCGTGCTGGGGAGCCTCACCTTCTCCTTGTGCTGGGGTGACCGTGGGTGGGACACGGGGCTGTCTGGGGGGGACGAGTCCACCTCCACCGGCTCCTCCTCCTTGATCTTGATCTCGGGAGTGGAGGGCAGGGACATGTCCAGGGCTCCGGCGCTCTGCGGGAAAAGCAGCCACGGATTGAAAGGACAATTAGCTCATATTGTTTGCGAAACATTCGGCTGCTCCCAGAGGAAGAGCTCCAGCTCCGAGCTCTTGCCAAATTATTATTATTTATTTGTAGTGGAGCAGCATCTGGGAGCCCGAGGCAGCAGAGCGGTGCCGCGCCGGCCCCGGCCAAACAGAGACGGAGGCCCAGGAACGACAGTCAGCCCCAGATGGCACCAGTTTGTGGGTTCTCAGTAACACACACGAGTTTTCCATGGATTTTTTTTTTACATTTTCTTTTTTTAATAAAAGGGCTCTGCTAAGGAGGACAGGTACCAAAGCCAAATGCCTGCGAGTTACAGGAGGCACTTTCATTCACAGAAGAGCTGTAAAGCATTGTATAAATCAGCCTGAATTATTTTATTACCCGATTATCAAAAGCAAACAAAGAGCCATGCGAGTTATTAAATATCTATGAGCGCCCCATTAAAATAAAACCCAACCATATGCCTGAACCTGGCGACTTGCCACCACCCTGGGATCCAGCAGTGCCACGTGCCCCAGTTGAACCAGTTAACGACTTGTTGGGGCTGCAGGGTGACAACAAGGTGGGGGGACAGCTAAACTGAACTAAACCTGTCCCCTTCCAAGAACTGGAGGGAGAGAAGAGCCGGGAGAAGATGGTGCAGGGAGCGGCGGAGGAACGAGACACGGATGGCAGGATGCGGCACCAAATCACCCGGTCCCTCCTCCCGGCCGGGCAGGAGAAACTGTCCCTAAATCAGCCCTGACAGCTGTTTGTCCAGCCTGTTCTCCCTCCCTTCACCATCCATCCCCACGCTCCCCTTTGCTGGCTGAAAGTCCATCCTGGCATCTCCCCTAAACCCCCTCGTGCCGCACTGTGAGTCCTCTCAGGGCAGGGAAAACTGCAGCAAAAGGGTAAATCCGGGCAGCTAGGGATGGTTGAGAGCAGGATGAGGCTCCAGCCCTTCTGCTTGGGGGTGTTTTAGAGCAGGATGAGGCTCCAGCCCCTCTGCCCTTCCCAGATTTCCTGGGGGCTTTGCTTGCGGTAGGTGCAGTAACCATTTACCTGCCCTCTTCACGCAGAGATGTTGCTCTGGGAATCACAAAGGAGCAGGGATTAACATGCAGGGAAGTTTCAAACCACTTAAAGTGCCTCCAGGGAAGCTCCTGCTGTGCCTGTGTTTTTAATTAACGCGCTGGTGTGAGACCACCCTTGGAACTGGAGGACAAACACGACTGGATGCTGGAAGCACCTCAGAACCGCAGCTCCGGACAGGTCCAGGCAGTGACCAGCCAGCTGGGCACGGGCTCTGCCTGGGCAGGGGGGTTTTGAAGGGATGACGCTTCCCGTAACGCCCGACACCACCCCAAGCTTCACAAGCCCCCTCCGCGGCTGCCGCAGGAATATTTAGACTGCAGCCATCCTAAAGCAAAACCCAGGAGAGCAGCCCTGGGCCCGAGAGGCGGCTGGGAGGCCGCAGAGCCCAGGAGCTGGGTGGTCTCCCTGCCCAGACCCGGCTGCTTCGGCATTTCCATGTGAAACCCCAGCGGCGGCTCCTTCTCCCGGCGCTGCCAGAACAAAGGGCAGGAGCTGGGAGCGGGGAGCAGCCCCGCCGCATACCAATGAGAGAGATCAATTTCGGTTTAAAGAGCCTGTTATTGGGGGAGCGGGTGGAAGCCAGGTTTCAGTTTTAATTCTGAATTCCTCCGTTCCCCATCTCGGGAAGATTTACGCGGCTCCGCTCCCGCAGTTTATTTCCGAGCAGCGCCGCTGACTGCGAGCGTATGTACGGACATACATCAATTTAGTAAATGTATGTGCCAGGCTGAGAGCCCAGCACGCATCTGCTGCTCCTCGAATCCGGCAACGGGAGGAGGGGGGGGGGAAATGTCCTTAATTAGCTGCTTTCTGATGAGATCCCGTTGTCCTTCAGACCCTCGCGCTCCCGAGGCTGCAGGGGCAGCCTGGATCGATGGCGCTTTGCAGAGGGAGCTCTTTGTTAGGAAAAGCTTCCCTCCTCCACGGAGCCCCTCTCTCTGTTTCCATGTACCAGACACCCTGGAAATGCCAAAGGCACGGGCCAGGCCTGGTCCCTTCCCTGTGACTGCACCTTAGAGGCACCATCATTTCGGATCTCGACCCCCCCAACAAGCCTCTGAATGAGATTTTGCCGAGATCTTGTTCTGTCCTTCCCTGCAGCTCCTTCCCAAAGTGTGAGGCATTTTGGGTACTACCCCCCCCTTTTTTTTTCCTCTTTCTTTTTTTGAAGTGAAAAGCCAAAGGAATAATAAACCATTAAATCCTTTCTCCACAGGGCTCGGATCGCAGGATAACCAGCCAAAGTCATCTGAGTTACAAAAATAAAGCCCCCCACATGGCAGCAAATTAAACCTGAGAGCAACTCAGCTACCCGAGGGCATGTGCCTTTCATCAGAGCAGCCCCTGCCCCCCCAGCCCCCTGTGGCCCTCCCCTCCAGTTTGCTCCCAGCACAGTTTTATGGCACCACGGCCTTCGCCTCTTGCCTTTTTCTCATCATCCTCAGCAGCTTTCTTGAACTCGTGCTCGAAGGAACTCGCCAGCTCATTGAAGAGTCCCACCTCCTCACAGTTCTTCAGGAACCGAGTTGGAGTCGGAGTCTGATCTGGTTTGGGTTAGAACACCAAGAACTGGGTCAAAGAGAGACCAGAAAATGCGTTTCACCCACCTGGGTCCTTCCCTGGGGAGCCCTGGGGAACGTGGCCTCTGTTTTCTGGAAGTCTGGGTGCTCTGCCACTGAGGTGCGTGTCACCTTCCGAAAGCAAGTGACAATTCAGAACAGGACAACCATTTCTCATTGGTTTTGTTTCTCTGGTGTTTAAAGAAATAATCATTGGAGCAAGGGGGACTGCAGGGATTCCTGTGAATTCCGGGCTGTGGGTTGTGTCCTGCCCCTCCCACGCTGAGGTTTTGCTCGTCCTCAGCTGGACAAGGACGGAAAAGTCAGGGGGGTTTGATCTCCCTGAAACAGCAGATCTTAAAAACATGGAGTGGTGAGAGGGTAAAGCAGCTGATGGGAGCAGCTCCACGGCCGGGCAGAGTCCTCACAACCACCACTGTCCACAGCCATCCCTCCGGGGCTGTTCTCCACCACATTAACACGTTGAGTCATGATCTCTCTGGCCATCACCCAGGCCATAAAACCAGAAGGAAAACTCTCTGTTTTCAGCCAGCCTCCCATTCCCGAGTGCCGGCAGGTCGAGTCCTGGAGCCTCGCACGTCACACCCAAAGGATCCATCCGGCAGAAAACCACCAGGATTCTCACGCACAAAGGGGATCCCTGGGATAGTCTGGCCTGACCTGCATTAAACACCAGCTGCCTGGTGCTCCCGGTTCCAGCACAGCACCTGAAGTGTCTGGGGAAGACGTGCCCCATGATTCCACACCGGGCAGGGTGGAGCCTCCTGTATCCTTTGGGAAGGGACTCCAGCAATTCCTCACCTTGCTGCTGAGGAACCACACTTCATTTCCAGCCTGACTCCAAACCCTCCCCGCTGGGTTTGTCACTAAAGCAAAGGCCCCCTTTGGGCACCTTTCTCTTCCCCCCAGGTCCCAATTCATAAACCCAGGAACTTTGTCAACTAAAGCTCTCGGCAGGAGGTTGTTTTTGCAGGGATTTATCAGCTCCCAGGGCTCTTTTCAGACCATTCCCTGTTTAGCAATGTCCTCCTGAGCTGCACACGCCAGCTCAGGGCACAGATCTCCAGCAGTTTCTACGGAGCACAAACAAAGCCGTGGAACCTCTCTGGTCCTGCCCTTCCCCAATCCGTACCCCAGGAATTGCAGCAGCTCCTGTCTCACCCCACAAGTTCCCATATAAATGACTCTCCTGCTGCCAGCTGTAACCAGCCCAGAGAACAATTCTTTACGACCCTCCTTAGCTCAGCCACGGCGCCTCAGCCAGACATGCACCGGGTCCTGCTCCTGCCACACGGCTGCTGCCCTGGGCTCGGCACAGAGGGAGGGAGCAAGAAAACCCAGAGACAAAATGGTGGCTTAAAAAAACCCCAGGACAGAAGGAATGTCAGGCAATAACGGCCTGGATCTCACTGCTCCAAGGCAGCAAGGGTTTATAGCCCTCACACCCCCTCCAGCAGCTCCTCACACCCCCTCCACAGCTCCTGTGTTAGACAGGCTGGTCCTGCCCTGGCCATGGCTAAATTGGTTTTGGGAAGGTTTAGCTGGTCCTGCCCTGGCCTTGGGTAAATCAGTTTTGAGGGGGTTCAGCTGGTCTTGCCCTGGCCCTGGCTAAATTGGTTTAGGGTATTTTTTTTTGTTGCTTAGCCCAGAGCAACCCCCTGAGCATCAGCCCTGAGGGAGCTGGAAGAGGAGGCCAGACCTTGTTCCTGAAGTGTTTCATCCCCCCAATATCTACCTGAGAAAGGAACCACCAGCTCTGGGAGCTGTGAGGATGAGGGGTGTCATGTGTGGGATTTTGGGGTGTCACGTGGGATTTTGGCTGGGGGTGAGGCCAGGCCCCATTTCTGCCCCCCCATCCCCACCTGCCCAATCTGCCCCCTAAACTGATCCAGCAGCACCGACCCTCCCACTGTGCTCCCTGTTTGGAAAGGGCTGAACTGAAGCAAAGGTGACCTTTAGGAATCTGAGTTTCTGTGAGCTTCTGCCCCAATTCCTTGCCATCAGCTCCCATTAGCCTGATCCCATTTGGAATGAATTCTCCCTCTGGGAGAGCCCTCCCCTGGGAGCAGCTCCCTGCCCTCCCAGCACGGGCTGTGTGAGCTCTCTTCCCATCCTACCCACAGCAACAATTCATTCAAAGCCTTCCAGAAACCAACTGAATTCCCATTTCAGCACTGGATTTGGGCTGGAGATACACTGGGAAAAGGCTGCCAGGTTGCTGTGGCAGCTTCATTTCCCCTTATGAACTCTGAAGCCTTCAGGAAGCATTTTCCCTCTCCCTGCTTTCAGCAACATCCTTTTCACCCAGCAGCAACACAAACCTCTCACACGATGCTTTGAGCAGCCCCTGAACAGGGCAGGAGGGGCTCTGGAACCTGCCAGGAGCTGCTGCAGACAACAATCTGTGGGGTTTGGTTTTTTCCCCCCAGTTTTATAAAGGCTGCTTTGACCATGTGTTGTCAGAGCCCCTCACTGGGGCTCTGCAAAACGCCTTCTCGGCAGAGCCAGTGCACCTGATGGGGCTTTAATTTATTAACTGCAGCCTAAAAGCTCAGGAAAATTGACACCTGGGCTGAGAGGGGAAGCTGCTTTGTCAGGTTTGGTTCATCGTCCTCAAAGCACATGAAGAAATGTGAAAGACCTTCTGGCCATAAATCCTCCAGTCTTAATAAAAAAGGGCGAGAGCTAAAAAAAAAAAATAAAAAAAATAAAAAAATAAAAAAACCCCCAAACCCCACAAAAACCTGATACCCCCATAAAAAAAAAAAAAGAAAGAAAAAAAAAAAAAAAAAAAGAAACTTGGAAGCCTCTGGCTTTCCTTTCCCCTGATTAAATGCAGATCACAGGAGGTTTTATGGGCGGCAGAGCCGTTTTTTGCAGTGCATCTGGTCCCTGGCATCAATCTCTGCCGTCAGGCCCCGCGACCGCGGCGCTGGGCGCTGGCCGGGCACATACCTGCGATGATGACGGAGTCGGTGCGAGCGGGGCCGAATTTCAATGTCATCTCATGCTTGTGTTTATGAACCGCCAGGTGGTCCTCGTTTGTGAACCTCTGAAATGAAACAATTTAGAAAAATGGTGAATAAATGCATTTGGCGTTTTACGGGTCCGTCCTGCGGTGGAAGGGGGGGAGGGAAGGACGGCGGGGCCGTAACGCGATCGCTGCTGAGGGCTGGGAGCTGGGGAAGGGGTGTGTGAACAGGGGGTTCGAAATGAAAAGCCGTTAACGAGGCTTCTGGGGAATGGGACGGGATGGAACGAGGGGCAGCTATTTTTTTAATAATCCAGGTTTTTAAGTGCCGGAGCGGCACGGCGGCTGCAGCCGATGGAAACGCAGACCCGCGCTGCTGGGCAACATCCCCGCTCTACTGCCGGCTGATGGAGCAGGGAATTAGGTGCTACTGGGGGTCAGGCAGCTTTTTTGGGATGGTGTGAGGCAGAGCACAGGCGATTCAGGCCGTGGGTTTATGGAGCAGGACGGAGCGGCCGCCGATCCCGCGGAGCAGGGGGTGCATCTCACCCGCCGCCAAAATTCCACCTGCAGGGAGAACCAGAGGACAAAACCCCACCTTTTAGGGAGGGTTTAGGGAGGACAAAAATCCCACTTCAGGGCTTTAGGGTGGGGGGCTTCACACCCGGGCCGGGTGTGCGCGGGGCCGGCGCCGAAACCCAGACAAAGGGACGAAGGGCTGCGCCAGCCCCACGCGCCGGGATGAGGGAAAGGGGGGAAGAGGCAGGGATGGGGTTAAAGCAAATAACCATAAACCCCGAGGATGGATTGCGTCTCTCCTAATAGACTGCGACAAACGGCGGCCGAGGGCACGGCGCGGCCGTACCGCAGGATTTTTATGCATCCAGCAGCATCGGGCTGCTTCTAGAAAACGCTGCAGCAGCACCAGCGCGTTCCTGCCCTTTTCCCCTTCCCTTCCTCTCTCTTTAAACCATCCAGAACCCCAACCCACCCAAAAGCCACCTGTTCCCGTGAATCCGCTCAGGCGTGACACCCTTTTCCGACGTTTATTTACGGCTCTGTTGCTGAGTTTTCCAGGCTGGGGACATGAGCGCAGGCAGGGGGACAGTCCCTTAGGGGCAGGGGACCCCAAGACACGGGGCCCACCCACACACAGACTGTCCGTGTTCCCCTCGGCGCAAGAACAAGGGGGTTACACAAAGGGTCCTTCAAAACGTTGGATCAGAAGGTGTTTTTGGTGGTGACTCGTAATTCGGGCTCAAATTGAAAGAAATCAGAGCTGGTGGGGGAAAACCCAAGAGGTTCTCGCCTGTGTAACTCCAGGCACACGCATTCCCGCTTTCCCAGCCGCCGCTCCCGGGATCCGCTCCGTAACTAAACCTTAAACAAACCTGAAATCAAAGTTCTCAACGTTTTGGCTAAAACACGCCTGGTTCTGGGGTTTCTTTCCTCCCCGCAGCTTCCGATCCCTCCGCTCTGCTCCAGCCGGCACCGGGAGCCCTTTCCAAGGAGCATCGCGAATCCCGGCGACGCCAAAACGTCCCCGAACAAAGGAAAAGCGAGCGAAGCGCCGCCGACCGAGACGGAATCCACGGCGCTGGGAAGCGCTGCAAGAGGGGCCCGGGGAGGGAAGGGGCACCCACACTTTGCCAGGGTTTCGGCTCCGAAACCCCTGGTTTTTATGGGATTCGGCTGCCGGCCCCGCTCGCCCCGGTGCTGTTGGAAAATCGGTGGGTTGGGGTGAACCGAGGGAAATAAATCAGGGTTTTGTGCGGAGCAGGGGGTTTGGGATGAATATTTAGCAGGCAGGCGGCCGCTGGGCAGCGGCGTCGGAAACACTGAGCACCAGAGACAGGGGGAAAAAAGGAAAAGGAAGAAAATTCCCGATTCTCCCGCTCAGTTTTCTGCTAAAGAAATGGGATTTTTAGGTCAAAGAGGGAAGCAGCAAGAGGTGTGGAACAGGGTTGTGTCTCTCCCCGCCAGCCCCGGCCCCACATTCCAGCCCGGCCTCGCTAGCACCGGGTTTATTTTAATCTTTCATTTTGCTTCATCGCAGGATTTTTTTTTTCCTCATTTTTTTTTTCTTCTTCTCAGGCACTTTTCGTGCGTTCCGTGCGCGTTACAGCTCTATTTAACATCTTTATGTGGGCTCACAGCTCGGGAGCTCTCTCCTTCCCTGCACAGAAACGCTCACAGACACAATATATCTTTCTCCACACATTTCCAAACGCCGAAACCCAGAGGCTGAGTCTGGCACTTGGGTTCTAAATCATGTCATTTTACACAGAGAGGGGAAGTGGGAGGGGGGCTAGGGGGGGGAAAGAGGGGGAAGAGTAGGGAAAAAAATGGAATGAGTTAAAGCCACAGCACCGGCTTTAATATTTAATCTCCTTCCATCAGCAGCTGACATACAGCAGGGTTATTTCAGCTGCTATTTTGCGGGTGTCGGAATTAAAAAGAAGATGTTGGCTGTAAAGTCTTTGGGGTGAGGGACAGGCACGGGGCTGACAATGCCACCTCGGTGCTGCCAACTGGCCCTCACGAGCACCCACGAGGCACTTCCACCCTTTTTCCTGCAGCCCCGAGCTTGGCTTTTCCCTCCCACCCCAGGGCCCCACGGCCGCGTTCGGGGTTCGGGGTTTGGGTGACACGGGGTTTGTTCACCCGAGACTGTCACAGCTCTTTGGAGCAAACGGCTCCGAGGCAGCTCCGCATTCGCTACCCAACAGGCTGTGACAGCTCCATGGATAAATGTGCTCATTTAAAAATCCTTATTTAATGGGAGACAATGCTTCCAGCTGGACCAACTAATGCGCCGTCTCCGTCGGCGCGAGAGCCAGGGAATAAACGCAGTGGGCTGAAGCCTGGATCTTCAGGCAGCAGAGATTTTTCCATCAGTTTAACAAGCACAACACGAGGAACAAGGGGCTGCTCCGGGTTTTTCCTCTTTTTGTAGAGCCTGTGACTGCTTTGGTGCAAAGGGAGGGTCAGGCGGGTGCCGAACGGGCCGTGCAGGAGCCACTGGCTCTCCCGGCAGCTCCAGCTGGTTTTTAACCTTGACAGTCCTGTTCAGGGAACACCGACCCTGGCCAGGCACCGAGACACCTCCTGGCCAAAATTCCATGTGATACAGAGCGGGTGTAGCTGCAGCAGCACAGACTGCTCCACAGGCACACCAGTGTGCAAAGGAGCCGTTCCCTGTGGGACAGCACGAGCTCTGGGACAGCCTCTGCAGGGCTGGACGGGGTGAGGAGCCAAACCTGCCCCCTCACGCTCATCACACGGCTGAAATGAGCTGCCACCAACCCGGGGAGTTGCTCCCACATTAACTCCAGCACAGCTGGAGTTACTCTGCCCACTGCCCACTGCCCTGACATGGCTGAAACACCTGGATCCACGGAAACAAAAGGGAACAGCAGGTGTCTGCACTGCAGTGCGGGAGGGAAATGATGCGCTGAGTGCTCAGCACGGATAAACTGAGCTCAAAGTCACCCGCTTTAAAAGGAGCCACCACGGGTTTCACTTCCAAAATTCATCTGGTCCTTGTGCTCCCTAGAGTGGGGATGTCCTGGGGTCTGCCTGGCTCTCCTGGCACACCTTGGGCGAGGGGCAGGACACCCACGGAGCCGTGAGGAGAGCAAAGCCCAGGCCCTGGGGGCCTGCTGGACCTCCTGCCCACACCCCAGCCCACCCAGCACATCCTCCCCACACTCCCAGCTGCGGCAGCCCCGCTGCCCACGCCCCATCCATCCATCTCGCCGTGACAGGGCTCCGATGGATTTCCAGGCTGCGGAGCCGTTCCCCGCTCGCTCGGCACAAGTGCAGAGTAACTAATGCGGGGTCAGGGGTGCCCCCGGGGCCGGGGGCCCCCAGGTCGGCTGTTCCGCAGTGAGTGATGTGACCCCCGGTCCTGGCACAGATCCGGGCTCCATCTCACCCATTTCCCATCTGAGCCATGACAAGGATAATTCCCTCCCTTGCGGAGAGGCTGCACGGATTAATTCACTAATGTGCATAAAGTGCCCCGATTCGGGAGTGATTCATAGATTTAAAGGCCGGGGGGACCATTACAATTATCTGCCCGGGCCCACGTGAGTCCCCGGCTGGGCCCATTTCCATGGGAAAGGAGGTGCTGGGACAAGGAGGGAATGCTGGAGCGAATGCCGCAAAGACTCGTTGCTTTGAAAGAACGCGACAACAGCACGGACAAATTCTCTTATTTTCACACTTCCAGGAGACGACAGGCAAAGATTTGGGGGCTGTGTCCTCCTGGAGGGTCTCCCTCCTGGCCCAGCTTCCAGAAGAGCTTGGAGCCCCGTTGCTCCCAGCGGGAAGCTCGTGGTTGTTTGCGGTGGCAGCCAGAAGTGTCGGCAGCAGCCGAGGTCACCGAGCGCTTCTGGAAGGCCGGCTCCAGTGGCGGCATCCTCCCGCTACAGGAGGGATGGGAAGCACCTCCTGAGCCTGGAGGAGGATGAAGGAGAAGGAGTGAAGGTTTAGAGGGATCAGCTCAAAAAAAAACGGACCCGTGAATTGCGCTTGGAGGTGCTCGAAGAGCTCAGCTCCTGCTTGGCACAGAGGGGCTGCAGCAGGGGCTCCACACCGGGGTCCTTTGACACTGGGGGCTTTTGATAGCAGGGTCGTTTCCCACAGGAAAAGCTGGAGGAGGGGGAGGAAACCTCCCCTTCGGCAGCTCTGCTGCAGCAGGGTCGGATCCTGCCCTGCACCGCTGCAAAACACTGGAGCACTGAGCACCCCGTGTCCTTCCCAAGTCACAGGCATCAGGAAAAGCCTATTCCTGCTCCCTCAGTGGAAATCAGGAAGGCTCCAGCCGGTTCAATCCCTCAGGAAGGAGCTTGGGTGCATTTTGTGCCTTTCCCCCCATGCAGATCCTCCCCAGCTAAAACTGCACCGAGATTAAACCTTGAGATGTTATTTTTGGCACTGGCGACTCCAGAGAGCCTTTGGCTCTTCCTCTCCCTTTAAAAACCCACTCCCTCCTGCCCTGTGATTGATTCCTGGTCCTTCCTTGTGCTAAACAAAAAGGGAAGAATTAGAATAATAATAATCAGAAACTTTGGCCTGCTCTGGGCAGGGTGAGGAATCCCCAGCCCAGCAGCCCAACAGCCCTTTCCCAAACACTCTGTTTGGGATAAATGTTGTGCAAACCACCAAAATTGGGCTTTTTACCTTTTTCTTTTTTGCACAGAGAATTTTTTTTCTTCTTTTTTTTTTTTTTTTTTTAGGATACTCACATTGCTCCACAAACTTCCCTGCAATTTAAACAAAGAGTTAAAGCAGTTTGTGGAGCCCATCCCACCCCATCCCGTGTCCCAATCCTCCTTGGCCAGAAGGGCAGAGCATTTAACTGGGAGTAGGTAAATAATTTAATTTACATTTCTATAGCTTCGCTTATCCCAAAGGGCTTCTCATGCACATGCCCCTCCTGGAATGCAGGTGTTTGGGTATGGGGGGGGAGGCAGGAACCATCTGGCTGCAGCACCAAGTACGTGAGGAGCCAAGTGAGGAGCCAAGGACGTCCGGGGCAAACTCCTTCAGAAACTCCAGATTCCACTTTCCTTTCTGTTCTTTAATTTTAATAAAGTCTGCCAGGGCAGACCCAGCTTCTCCCTCCTCCACAGCGCTCCAGGGAGGAGCATCAGCACGGCTGGGTGCAGACACAACCACCATTGACCAGAGCAGTCAGAGCTGGTGCAGTCAGTGCCAGGAACGGGTTTATCCCGGTGGGATTTAACCCGGGCTGGCTACCATTCACCCTCAAACCCCAGGAATCCCTCTGCAGCACTGCACTCCCAAGGACCCTGACCCCACATTCCCCCTTTGGGAAAGGGGCACATGGAAGAAAGGAGCAAAGGGTGGACGTGGGTTATGGAGCACCTGGGAGGGAAACAGCCCCGTGGTTTGCCCTGAGCACACCTGGTGGTCTCCTTGGGGATGGCCACTGGAATTACAGCTGAAATACCCCCGAGGGCTGGAATCACATCCCAACCCCCCCGCGGGGTTGGAATTACAGCCCAAACCTTGGGATGCAAACCTAAGATGAGAAGATCGGGCTCCTAAATCTCCACTTCATGAGAGCAGGGAGGATTTTTCTAAGACACTGACACCCTCCTGCTCTGCTCCAGGGGGACGGACACCCCTCGGAGTTCCGCTCTCCCAAGCTCTCCATCCGCAGCCATCAGCTGCTCCATCCCATCAGGGATGGACACCCCATGGGGTCCCTCTGCTCTCGGCAGCTCCATCCCACCGGAGCAGATCCCCACAGCCCAGAGCCACGGGGAGCTGCAGTGGCACAAAGCCTGCTGGGCGCTGGATCCTGGGAATGCACCGGTTATCGACTTCCACACGGTGGAGCATTTTTAGCCCCGTTTCGATCCGAGTGAAGGTGATTAAAATCCATGTATTAATTACCGCTGCCACAGGAGTTAAGGGGAGAGGCCCAGTGGTAATTAACGGGGTGAGCGAGGGGGTGGAGCCGCGGAGCGTCAGCGGCTCCACAGCCTGTGCCGACGGATCCGCGCCGGCCCCATGGGAACCCCCCGATCGCTGCGCTGTGGATGTGAATCATTATTACATCCCCGGCTCGAATCCCAGCAGCGCCACAGCTTTTCAGTGTGACCTTGGGCGAGCCATCAATCCTCCCCTTACCCACCAGACAGAGCCAATAAAAAGGGAAAAGGCTCCATCCTTCACGGGGGCGTTCGGAGCGGGAGCGCCCGGGCGCAGCACCGGAGCCGTGCGAGCAGCACTGCAGAAAGAATCAAATCCATTAACAAAGGCAATTACAGCCGCCTTTCCCTGCCCGTATTTCAAGTGCCAGTGATTCATTGGGAGCTCGGCATCTCTTCCCAGCACACGAGGTTGGGAATAGGGAGCAGGGAGAAGGGGCAGGGAGCTGAGGCTGAGTGGAATTCCTGCCCTGCCCCATGGCCCGGCCGAGCAGTTTGGGAATTATCTGCAGCATTGTGGGAGGAAAAGGGTGAATTATGCAGCTGCTGATGGGTTTTTGGGGGGCCCTGCCCTCGTGTCATGTGGAGAGAGAATCCTGAGCCCCTGGGGCTGCTGGTAGAGAAGAAAGGGTAAAAAGGAGAAAAAATCAAATCAAATCCCCCCCCCCAGCTTTCAGCTCTACCACTGAAACCCAACGGGGTCCTGCCATCCCCTGCAGCCTCTGCTGCTCACCCACTGCCACCCTCCTGCCCTGAACACCCACCGGCTCCTGAAGGAACAACCCAGGAGCTTTTTCCAAAGCCTCTTTCCCCGGCAAACAAACGGCACCGGCGGCGAGCTCCTCGCGCGAGGAGGATTTATAGAGTGCAGAGAAAAGAATAACAGGAAACTCCGTCCCCTGCACAGCCGAGAAACAGGAATGGATGTGTAAAAATAATTAAATGCGAACTGCAGCCGATTAATTTGCCGGCGGGGCTGCGGATCCGTGCTCTGGGAGGCTGCACCGGGAGCTGAAAATGCCTCTGGCCGGTGGCCAAGGCCGCCAGTGCCGCACGGCGAGGAGAGGCTTTGGCAGCAGGTGCCGGAGCACGTGCGGCTCCGGTAGCACGGCGGACGAGCCGCTCCGGCTCCCCGCTCCCTGCCAGGCCGTCCATCCCATCCCAGTGCTCGGTGGGAGCCCTCAGGGGGACAGCAGAGCCCTGGAGCCCACACGGCCCCCGCGCCTGGGGATGCTCCACCAGAGACCTGAACCGGGGAGGCAAAGGGAAACCGAGCGGTCCGAGCCGGCAGAACGCAGCCAAAGCCTGGATTTGGATGTTTCCTGTGGATCTTGGGATCCTCAGTGCAGTGTGTCAGGATAAGGGATGTGGATGGGTCCCAGACAGTGCTGTGGGGAGCAGCTGTGCCCACGTGGCACCTCTTTTCTGTACTTATCCCGGGAAGAGCCCAAGACTCTGCTCCCAACAGCTCCAATCTAACCCTCTCATGGCCATTTCCAACCTGAATTCCCCAGGGCTGGTGGAGGGGAGGTTAAATTTGGTCTCACCGAGGGGTCTGGTGGCCGTCCCCTTTGAAAGATGCTTCACACCACCCTCTCTACTCACCATTGTTTCAGGGCTACCAGAAAAATGATCCTAAAACAAAAGTCAGCTCCACTGGAAACGGGCTCTTCCCGTGCCGGGCGCCGTGGCTGGAAGAGTCGTGACTCAACCTTGACCTTCAAACACCACTACAATTCCACAGAGGATGCCACGGGCCCCATTCAGGTTTTTAAGGCCCTGGAATGGTGATTTCCTTCAATTCATTGCAATATTGGGAATGTGCCCACCCATTCACGGTGTGTGACCCTCTGCTGATGGTTTTATTGCCTGGAAAAGGGAATGGATCTCTCCTGGGGAAGCTCCAGCAGCAGCAGTGGCCTGGGAAGGACAGCGGGTCAAATCCAAACAGAATTCAAATGACTCAGAGGTTTGGGGGTTGTCCCCTTTTCATGGTGGCACTGAGGGAACAGGCTGTAGGGAAGTGTGGACACACGGATCCAGAGGTGCCTGGGAACAGCCTAAACACGCTCACACAGCCCAAAAACAGGGAGAAGGAATCAGGGAGGGGGTCAGTGGGAGACTGACAGGGGGAGAGGGACAAAACGCAGGAGGCAAACTAAGATTTGTGGATCCTTGAGAACAACTGGAGCATTTGGGAAATGAGCCACAGAAATCGGAGGGGTCCGGCCCCTCTGTCTGGGCTGCTCAGAGAAGCTGTGGATGCCCCAGCCCTGGAAGTGTCCAAGGCCAGGCTGGACGGGGCTGAGAGCAACCTGAGATAGGGGAAGGTGTCCCTGCCCATGGCTGGGGGTGGAATGAGTCTTGCCCTGGCATCCCTCCCCATCCATCCTTATTTATGGAGCTCCCAGACCAGTTCCCTCATGATTAACCCCACTCTGCAGCTCCCTCCACCACCTTCATTTCCAGGAGCCCTTAAAGCACCAGCAGTTTCCCAGCAATGACCTCCTCAGTCAGTGCATGAAAAGTCACCTTTGTGCCTCTCCACACCTTTCTCTGGAGATTTTTGGCCAACCTGCAGTGCCCTTTCCTCTTTCCCTGGCCCTGCTTCCCACATGTGGATGCAAACCCGATTCCCATATTTCCGAGCCGGCGCACTGCGGTAATTAAGCTTTTAAAAGGAGATAGGCAGCAGCAGAAAAAAAAGGCATTTGCCTCTTTTTGCCTCTCGGAAGAGCCACCTGTTTTATCGGAACAGGTGGATTTATGGGCACATTAACGCCGTGCTGCTGCTCCCACCCTGATGAGGTTCTCAGTGACCCTCTTCTCCCTGGAGATTTATGATTTCTCAGAGCAGACTATTGTGGAGGGGTTTGACTCCCAGCTCTCTGTCTCACTCCATCCTGCAGCCAGAGTGCTGGGAGAGCTCCTGGATCCCCTTTTTCCCCCTCCCAAATAATCTGCAATCATGAAAACCGCACTGGTGCCTTTTTCAAAAGGTGCCAAATTTTCCCAGCAAGTGGGGTCAGGTTTATGGGGGAAAGGCTCCTTTCCCTTCTCCTGTTCTTTTCCATCCCAGGAGCTGGGAGGTTTTAGCCTTCTCCAGGGTTCAGGTTTGAGGATCAGGCTCGAGGAGCACATTAACACGGAGTGGTCCATGCACCCACTGACCCCACAAAATCCCCAGCAGAAGCCTCCCTGAGGCTGGAGCCTCCCAACTGCTCTTTGCATCGGCCCTGGACTCACCTCCTGGCTAATCCAAGCCCTTTCCCATCACTTCCCACCTGCAGCCCTTAATAAAACCAAGAGGACAAACTCTTTAGGTTCAAGGAAAACCAGAGGAGCCGGAGCTCGGCCGCTTTCCCAGCAGCTTCCCCCACATTCTCCAACGTCCAGCCCCGCGAGGTGATGATTCAGTGATGTGGAAATACGCAGCCAAGGTCACCAAAATCACATCCTTTAGGGTCTAAACCATTTTTTCCGCCCACGTCTCTGGCTGCAGGTAATAAAATCTCACACGCATTTAAATTTTCTTCTGCAGCTTTACAAACGTCGGGGGTTTATAGCAAACATCACCCCCAGCCTCGTTCACGGGAGACAAGCGAATGCAGAGGCACAGACTGGTTTGAGCACCAAAACCGTGTGCAGGAATTGCTTCCCCCGGCTGCAGAGCCACAAACTCGGGTGAATTCCCAGCGCGGGGAACGAGCGGGTTTTCACAAGGGCAGAGGCAGAAGGGAGCTGCACCAGAGCTGTGGTGCAGGGAGAGCTCACAGGCGAGTCCTTGGCACTGCAGGGCACTGGGAAGGTCATTGGGAAGGGCTCCCTCCCGAATCCTCGGCACTGCAGGGCACTGGGAAGGGCACTGGGAAAGGGCACTGGGAAAGGGCACTGGGAAAGGGCTCCCTTCTGAATCCTCGGCACTGGGAAGGGCTCCCTCCCGAATCCTCAGCACTGCAGGGCACTGGGAAGGGCACTGGGAAGGGCACTGGGAAGGGTACTGGGAAGGGCTCCCTCCCGAATCCTCAGCACTGCAGGGCACTGGGAAGGGCACTGGGAAGGGCTCCCTCCCAAATCCTCGCCACTGCAGGGCACTCGGAACTGCTCCCCCCCCCGCCTGAAGCCCACACTTAGGCGGTTTGAGCAGCGAAGAACGATGCTCTGAATTCCTGACAATTCTTCTAGTGACCATAAAACCCTCCCTGTCTGTCCCATCCCTCCCCCATGAACCCACATCCCTGCCCAAACCCTGCCTAAACCCAGCCCCCGACACAGCCAGAGCCACGCCAGACATTCACCATTTATAAATAACCCCAAGTCAAGCAGCCAAAACTCTGTAAGTGCCCCAAAGGCGATTCAAGATCCTCCCCTGATTGAAGGGGTTTTGTTCAGCGGCGCTCGCTGCTGAGATCCGTTTACAGCTCGTTGTGCGCTGCTGCAAAGCTCCCCCACCCCAGCCCCTACTCACACAATTCTTTATTGTCTACATGTTTACTCCCGGGGGGAATTTTAGGACTTTTAATGTTTTTATTGTTTTAATCCGGCATATTAAAAAAAAAAAAATAAAATCACTCGAGCACAACAGCTGGTCCAAGAGCTCGGAAGCGGCGGCGCTTAAGCAGGTGTTAAACACACGCGCGATGCGACGCTCTCCTCCCAGGATTTAAGGAGGTTGGAGAGGGGCGGGATGTGCCTGAGCCGACCTCAGCCTCTCCTACACCGAGTTTTGTTTTTCTGCAGCACACCCAGAGCCTGCTTTTTAGCCTAAATTCAACCCGACAGAACCACGAAGCCGGGGAAGGGGCGAGTTCTGGACACACGGGGGAGATGTCTGTGCTCGGCCCCGCGCCCTGTTCTTTATGCACAGTCAAGAAAAAGCCCCAAAGGTGCTTCCCCCCCCCCCCAGCCCTTTGTGCAGCAGCACCCCCAGCCCGGCAGCAGGATAACTGGAGTCGGCCCGGAGCATCCATCCAGCCCCTCCAACCTCCCGCGGCACAGGAGCTGCTAAAGAACTGTATTTATGGAGCTTGAACAGCTCGACCTGAGACCCGACCCCGAGGAAGGTTCTCACACAAAGGAGCACAGACTGAGGGGGGGGGGAGTGTGAGCCCAAAAAACCCCCGAAAGCATAAAAAACTTACAACTAAAAATCCCCCATCTCTCTAGAAATACAGATATTATGGTTTAAAGGTGGTTTTCTACCCTGCTCTCCAGCAACGAGGTGCTGGGGGGCTTCTCCCCCCCCGGCCCCAAGCACTCAGGGCAGTGTCTCCTGTTTGCCCGTGCTCCAGTATCACCAGTATTCCCAGTATTCCTGCTACCAGGGCTGGCAGAGGCGCATGGATCTGCGCCTGCCGCAGAGGGGCGAAGCATCCTTGGGAGAAAAAGGGAGGATTTCAGCTGCAAGAGTCGTGTGGAGCTGCCTCCTGGTGCCTCTGCAAAGCTCAGGCCGGGGCTGAGACCCGAACAGGGCTCAGGAAAACAAGCCCCCCGGTTTATTTGGGTACTGAAATAACACCACACCACTGGGGGGTGGTCCCAAAGACCTCTGTGCAGGGCTGAGCCAAAGGGAAACCTGCTGGTCCTTCTTGCTGCTGCTGGGGAAAGGGATGAAGTCCCAGGCAGAATCCCCCCCACGCTGCTTATTTTTTGTCCTTCAGTGACAACTCGGTTGGATTTTACACAAGGAGTTTACAGAAAATCCTGCAAACTAAGGCACCTTTTCATTTCCATCCTTACCCCTGCTCTGACTCTGATTCTGGGATACTCATGACACCGATAACGAGGCCTCTGTCAAAGCTGTGCTCTGAGGAACAAGTGATTTGTTCTTGCAGTAAAACATAAAGGATTTATAATTGCCTCAGAGCAGCAGGCAGGGGAGCAAGTGAGGCTTCAAAACCAAACAGCCTTGATTTCAAAATACTGGTTTTAACACGGCCAAGAAAACACCCAGTGCTCAAAAGAGGGAAGAAAAGCTCAACCCTGAGCATTTGGCAGCACCTTTGGGTGCACCCTAAGACCCCTCTCTCGCTTCCTAAGCAGCCTCCCAACTCTCCAAACCCAGAGCCCCATTTCCAGGTGCTTCAGGGAGGGATGACACACAGGTTTTGCAGCTCCTAAGACAAGCCTAGCCCAGGTCCAGCTCAGAGCCACGGCCAGACTCCAGGTTCACTTTGGAGCAGCTCTGTGCTCCCTCCTCCTGAGCCCACAGCCACGGGCCTTTGGGTCAGTCCCATCTCAGGGTAACACCTGAGCCCAGCTCAGTTTCTGAGCAAACTGGCAGCACAGTTTGCATTTCTGGAACAGAGCACAAGCTCTAGGTGAGGACTCACTTCAGATCAGTTTGTTCAAAGCAGAAACTCTGTGGGCATGAACCAAAACCAGAAGAAACCATTCCCTGCAACCGCACGGCCAAGCTCCTCTGGGGGTATTTTTGCAGCCCTGATCATGTTCTCAAGAAAGGAGAAACTTTCCCTCCTCATTCCCTGCTGCTGCAGAAAGTGGAGACCATCCCATGGTTTGGGAACAGCGAGGATATGGCTGAAATCCCAAATTTAAATCCTTAGAAATCTGTTGGAGTCTGAGGAACTCCAGCCCCGGCTCGATGTGAGCGGCACAAGGAGCAGCACTGCAGGTGTGAGTGTGCACGGAGGGAGAACAGCCCCCTTGGAACAGTAAACCCCGAGTAAAGCCCTGAGTAATGCCTGTGTATCCCGGGGTACCTGCCAAGCCCTGTGTGGGGAGTGGGCTGGAGCTGCTCCCCTGCATCCGGAGCAGGGGATGCTCCTCAGCCAGCCCAGCACGGGGGGGCTGCAGCCAGGAGCTCCTGTCCATACAAACACACGTGCAGATGCACATATATGGCTGTTTATATAGGGCCACATCCTGGCATTCAGTCCCTCTCTCTGTATATTTATAGCTGCTGAGTCTGCAAGTCCCCCTCGGAGAGCAGATGGCTCCACAGCCCAGCTTCCCTGGAAATGGGGCCCGACGGCCTGTGGCTCAGCGCCCTTCCCCGAATCCAGGAAGGTTAATCCATGTTTGAAGGGGCCCTGAGGAAGCCCCCTGAGCCCCACGAGCTGGCAGGAGGGGCCCTTCTGGGAGACCAGAACCCTCCGTCCCGCTGTGTTTCGGGCGCAATTTGTGACCGGCTGGAGAATCCTCTGGGACACGAGGTGCTCCAAGAGGGCAATGGGCTCCCTTACTGGCTCTTCTACTGCACATGGAACAGGTTCACTGTTGGGTGAACCTGTTGGGTTCACTGTCGCTGCCCCAGAGCCTCCCTTTTCACCCCAAAAGGAGCAGATGTGCCGGTGAAGGGCCGGGGGAGCGCGGCTGCCGCGGCTCTGCGGCACAGCTCAGCCTCCGCCCGCTGCTCCGGGACACGACCCGCATTAAAGCTGCCTCTGCATATTTTAAGGTGTGATTAGGGATTCTGCAGCCTCGGCACAGCATCCCTGAGATGAGAGAGGAAAAGAACACAGCGATTTCTTCAAATGCAGGGGGGCTATTTCTTCCCGGGAACTGCTGCAGCACCGGGAACGGCCACGAAACCCCGCCGAGGGCTCGTTCCAGAACAGTCCCTCACCAGGGCAGAAAGGGAAAAGCTGCTGCCAAACCTCACTGCAGCGCCAGAGCAGGAGCCAGAGGCACAGCCCTGATGTTTCTGGGAAAACCCCAACTAGAGAGGAACTGACAGGAGCTGAACTTACCTCCTCTACGTGCACGTTCCACCCCTTTGTGCGAGGCAGCAGCTACTTCACACACACAAAACCAACCCACAGATATCTCATCAACCAGCTCTGGGAGGTTTCCAGTGAAACACCCAGCAGAGCCTTAGTGAGCATCTCCACTGCAGCTTCCAGAGACCTTTTCCCAGTCATATTCCAGCGTGGCACACGCAGGGGGACACTGCAAGAGTCTAAAATACACATAACCACTCTTTGTGGATAAACAGGGCTTCAATGCCCCTTAAAACAACCCCAGAACAGCAGCAGGGGTGGCTGTTTATTTACAAATTGGCTTTTAAAATAGCTGGCCGACAAGGGTTTTAACACCTCAAAGGTGATGGGGGGAGGCTTTTCAGATTTAAATGTTTTAAAGTTTTCTATGGGCAACGGGTACTGCAGAACTCAGAGCTGGGTCAAACACTTTAAAAGCGTTAGGACGCCAAATCAAGGCTCGGTTTTCACAATATGTTATTTCAAATGTTACATTTAGGTGTTATCCACAAGAACACTGCGAATAAGAACAGTTCCTGGCTGTCCCTGTGTGGAAGGGACAAACTGCTCTTGCACACACGTGGCAGCTCCCGTGGCTCCCACAAGGGCAGTGTGTGCACAGCCAAGTGTCCTTGGGCATTACAGAGTTCCACCTACACACATTCCCAATTTCCAGGTTAAACCACATCACCCTTTCCTGACAAAAATTTAAAAAATTCCCAACCCACATAAAACAGACCCCCCAGGAGATTGTGGTGACGCTCTCACGGGTCTCTGCATCCTGCTGCAGCATCCCTGGTCCCCACAGCTGTCCTGGGAAGGCAGCAGGGTTAAAGCCAGGAAGCTTCTCCACCTGCAGGACAGCAGAAAGCAGGAAAAGCAGCAGGGAAAGGGAGAGAGAAAGGGAACTGCCAGCTCCCTGTCCGTGTGTCCTGCTGCACCAGGCACAGCAGTGACCGCCCGGGGCCGTTTGTAACCTCCTTTCTCCAGGGGAGGGAGGGAGGGGGGGGGGGAAAGAACAGCAAGAAACGAGGAATTCTAACACAGGGTTAGGATGCAGCCCTCGGGAGCAGAGCAGGGAGAAGCCTGAGCAAGGGCCCTGCAGCAGAAAAGCCTTTGCTTTTCCTGCAAGGACACTCTGCAGCACGAGGCTCCCGGGCTCGAGTGGCCAGCGCTCGCTCGCCAGCTTGTCCAAGTGCCCGGGAAGTGCTGGGAACACCAACACAGCCATCCCTCGGGAAGCACAGCTCCTCATTAACACCAAATCAGCCAGAGGGGATTAGACATGTTTTCCTGCACGGAATGAACCACCAGCGTTGTTGTGGGGCATTAAAAGCCGGGTCTGGCAGAGGCGGACGCGGCGGCTTCTTCCAGAGCCGCAGGATCCGTGTGGAGGCCGGTGGGTCCTTTGGCATCCAGGCTCCTATTTGGAATTTGGAAAGCTGTCCAGCCCTGTCTCCATGTGACAGACGAGGGTCTGTGGTTCACACGTGCTCCCACTGCAGAGCAGCGCCGGCGTTCCAAGAACTGCCAAGGAATCCCAGCCAGAGGAATGATAAAGATTTTAACTTACAGGAAATGCTGCTATTAAATAATATTTAAGTCTTAATTATATTTTAAACCAGCCATTTTATAAAAAAAGAAGTTCTATTACAGTGCTTTTGTAGTTAAAGGTCTGTCAACATTTCCATTTTAAACCTTCATTTCTAGGGGGTTTATAATTTGGCCATAAAAATTCATTCTAGGCTGGAACTTGGCAAACAGGGGCTCAGCCTAGGAGCAATATTTTTTATTATCCAATTTGGTTTAAATTGGTTTGGCCGTTTTTAAGTTATAGGAGTGTAAAAAATAAACGTTTACTGGTTTCAGATGCCTTCTCAAGCTTATTATTATTCAAAATTAGCTTTCCCCTCCCCACCTCCAAAAAATACCTTCAGCGAGAGGTGGGAGAGATCGTTTCACTCTGCTGACAATACAGGAGTTACAGCTCAAATTAATTCCCTCCTTTTGCTGCCAACAACTAAAGAGTTCCTAGAGCCAACCCTACTTCCACATGGAGCCATTCCGGCCTCAACGTTGGGAGCTTTGTGCAGCATCTGCCACTCTGTCCCGACGTGCTGCAGGTCCTGCAGCTGTACAGGCCTTCAGCTGAAATAAATAATTAACTCTGGAAAACCTGCATTCCTGGAAAATAACGGAAGACTCTTTAAAGCGAGATGTTTCTCTGTAGAATTTTATATCGGCTGTGGCAGCTTCAAATAAAAGCTGCAGCTGTGACGGAGCCGGGCTGCGCGGCGAGGAATTCCTCACCGTGGAGCTTCACATTTTCCTCCTTCGGTTTAAACAACAGAACAGAAACTGGTTTTTATGGCTCAGCTCCCCAACCCACCTGGGTGCCGTAGGGACACGACTCCGACGTGCCTCCGCATGTTAAGTGCGGGCAAGGGGGAGCTGTGCCCCAGCACGACAAAAAGGAGGATTTGATCCTCGCTCCCTCGTTAAATCCCACGATTTTTCATGTTAACATTCGGCTGGCGCAGGGCGGGGGGGGATTGGCCACAGCTCGTCCCCAACAGGGACACGTGAAGGAAAGATCTGCACTGCCTGGGGCCAGCTGGGAGGGCTGCAGGGGGATGGATGGGAGCTGCTGCCCGCGCCATCCGACCCAGGGCGTGGGGACAGGGTCGCCTGGGGGGTCCTGGAGATGAGACCTGGTGTGGATCGTGCCCATAACCCCGGCAGGGGCAGCTCCAAGTCCTGCTCCTGCCGTGCCACGGCCACCAGCCCCATCCAGCTCCGTGTCCACCCTGCTCCACAGAAGCCACTCTCCTGGATAATAAGGCTCAGATTTCCAAAGGCTCCCACTCGTCAAACCAGGGGCTGGAAGGAGCCTGAATTCTTTAGGAACAACACCCTGTGCCTGTGTCCAAGGCCAGTCCCACTTCCCCTCCTGCCAGGGCAGGAACAGTTTCTGCTGGAGGCCAGGGTGCCACAACTCTGCTCAATAACCATTTAAATTCCAGTTTGCTCCAGCAGCCCGGAGCCAGTTGGGCTGCAGGTTTTTAAGGATTCGATTTTAACTCCCTGAATTCCTTAGGCAGTTTGTCTGCCTTCCTTTCCTAAGCCTCGGGACCAGCCTCCAGAGGCAGAGCCTGAGGAGGCTGTTAAACCAAGGAGTGTTTCTTTCTCATCTCCAGACCAAACACATCCGTGTCCTGCACTCCCATGGGCCAGGCTGGCAGCGAGCTCTGGCTGGGCTGAGACATCCCTGGAGTCAAGGTGGCTCCTGGCAGCTTCCAGACTGGGAATGTTTCACTTTAGGTCATAACTGGAAGGAGGGAAGGACACTGCAAAGCAAACCTTTGGAATTACAGCCAAGGACAGATGCTTTGTGGGAAGGCAAAAGGGCACAGGCCCTTCCTCCCTCTCACCTCTGGGCTCTCTCCACACCTGCCTACTCCTGCTTCCCTCTTGTCCTGCCTCTTTCCATCACAGGAGCTCATCTTGGAAGATCTGATCTGCTCCCACCTGTCCCAGGGTGGACTCTTTAACCAGGGACAGGACTCATTCCTCGTCCTGGTGGAGCTGGGTCCCTTCCTTTCAGTGGGATGAAGATGGGCCAGTACGAGCCTCAGCTCAGGCTGATCACAGCTGCAAATCCCACAGCTGGACATCCCAGAGGAACAGGGACACGGTGCAGTTCCACAGCTGCAAATCCCACAGCTGGACATCCCAGAGGAACAGGGACACGGTGCAGTTCCACAGCTGCAGTTCCAGAGTAGCCAAGGAACGGGGGACACGGTGCCACCCCAAAGTTGGACTGGTGACAGGGAGAGCTTGGGAAGAGGAAGGGGTTGGTTTTTCCTCTCCACATCGTATAAAAGGACTAATCCATATTCGTTTGGATTATACAAGCTCCAAAACACACCTCAGCCTCCGACCCGCGCTCACCCAATCGCAGGAGCCATTTGGTGCCTCGTATATTACTGGGCAATAGAGATTTAAGGGATAATGGTCATGGCAGCAGAGTATACAAAGCAATAAACTGCTTTTGAGGTTGGTTAAATGCCAAGTGATGCTGAGGCCTCGATGCCATAAACATTATTTCTATTATATGACAAGATAAGAGGATACAATAAACCACAAAGAAGAAAAATCATTTTCTGGCCTCGTGAAAGTTCTGGGCTTGGCGTTTCCTGGACACTGCACGGGCAGCACCTCCGTGCACGGGGTTCAGGGGGAATAAACTGGTAAATTAAGGGTGGGTTTAAAAAGTAAACGATTGTCTGAGGAAATGGCCTGGATAACTGGGGCTCTGGAATTAGGACCGGAGTGATGACTTGTCTCACTTATAAAAGTGAAATGGTGTGGAGGGGGGAAGAAGGGGCTGGGGAAAGTCGTGCTCCCAGTTGAACACATTCAATATTATGGCCCCTCTGTTAGTTCTGGCAACAGAAGTGCACAAACAGTTCAATTAATCAAGATATTCCTCCACGAGGCTCTGTAAAGCCTTGAGCATCCAGTGCTCCCAAGGCCTCCAGGACTGGAGCAGAAGGCATGGTGCCAGAGGCACATCCATCCCTGAGCTGCATCTCAGTGCCAGCTCACCTGCCCCAGGCAGCTGCTGGGCCCCCGAGAGGGTTTGATGCAGTTTTCCAAGGGAGGAGATGGAGCCAGACATGGAGAAACTTCCCTGCGGTTCCCGAGCTCCGGAGCCCCCCGAGCCCCTCCTTGTCCCAGACCTGTGTGCTGGGTGCTGTCAGGAGCTGGGTGAAGGTTTCATTCCCTTGCTCTAAAGAGGTGGAGCTGTCCCACTGCACAGACCTCGGGAACACACCTTGGGAACACCTTCCAACTCCGACGGCAACACCCGAGTTCTCCCGAGCCCTCGGCTGCGCTGGAGCCTCTCACCATCCGAGCGCTCGGAAGGGGATTAGGAGACTTTAACAGTGATTAGCAGCACACACCACCCCAGATTCATTTCACTGAACAGATTCAGTGACTCCAGGCATCACTCTCTGCCTTCCACAGGCATTCCAGAGGCAGGGCCCTGCTCCAGCTCCTGGGGGGGGCACATCCCTGCTGGGGAACAGCTCCACTCCCTCTGCCCGGAGAGCTGGGGAAGGGGAAAATGTGCCACCTGTCCTGCTCGGGAAGGAACCGGCCACACGACCTTGGGAGGAATGTTCTTTTAACGGCAGCATCTGCGGCACATTCGGAGTCAGCTGTGCCACCACGGCCCCGCTGCTGGGAAGGGACTGCTGGGAGAATCCCAAAATAACCCCCACTGTAGCCCTGGCAACCCAAACATGTTTACAGCCCACTGCACCCCCCGGCACGGCGAGATCTGCTCGGCTATTTTCGGTGGCCATTCCCTCTTCCCCCTCCTTGCTGCCCTGAAGGGCTTTGCAGCCTTTTTTCCACGTGGAAACAGGGAAGGAAAAGGAGGAAAAAAGGGCATAAGGCGTAAAAGCTGGGGCTGTACCAGCTACAGAGGGAATGAAGCAGCTGATGGTTCAAAGATTAACACAATTTCTTTTTTCCTTTACACCAAAGGGGGGAATCACCACTGGCTTCAGATCTGTTTGGCTCAGCTCTCCCCTCTCCTCTTCCCGTGCCCAATGGACTGGGCATGGGATCAAAGGTTCAGAACTGAAAGGAACCAAGCGTGGAAGGACCTGGCCAGGAGTCATCCCAAAAATGCTGACCTGGACAACACTGAGAGGCTCAACAGCCACTGACACCCTCCCATTCCAACGGCTTTTCCAAAGCAAAACGTACCCAAAGTTCTCGAGGGAACAGGAGAAAAGGCTGAATGAATCCTTGCTGGAAGCCTCCCTCCTCCCCAGAGCCTGGTTTGGGGTGGGAAATGCTTCCCAGTACCATGGCCCTGCTTGGGCCTGCCCAAGTGCCTGGGTGAGGAAAATGGGATTGCCTTCCCAAAAGCTCAAAGCTCTGGATCCTACAGACTCCACTGGGAAGGTTGGGATGTTCTGCTGGTGGCTCACATGGACCTGAATGTCCCTTTTTGTCCCCTGTGTTTGAAGACAAATGTCTCCATCCGTGGAGGGGAGGGAAAGAACTGAGAGAGCTGCAGCCCCCTCTGACCCTTCCCAGGCTCCACATTAACCTGAGTGCACATGGAGAAGCCATTCCTGATGGGATGATCCCCAGTGGCTTGTCCAGGGTCAGGGTTCAGTGCCAGAAAGCAGCACAAGCTGCTGGGGAACCAGTGTGGCCCCTGTCCCTGAGCCCTGCGGCAGCTGCAGCCCCCAGCTCCAAACCCACACTTATCCTCCAAACTCCCAACTCTGCTGCCCTGCCCAGCTCATCCCAATGATCCCACTTTATTCTGTTTGCCCAGGGAGCTCAGCTCAGCCAGAATGAGCTTTAGCTGATCTGTGATGGTGTGCACAGCTCCAGGATCCCACTGGGCTCCTCCAGCTCTCCTTAAACCCTGAGCTGAGCTCAGCTGGTTAGAGCCTGGTGCTAATAATGCCAAGGTCTTGGTTCCAATCTCTGGAGGGGCCATTCACTGAAGAGCTGGACTTGAAGATCCTTGTGGGTCCCTTCCAACTCAGAATATTCTGTGATTCTCTAAAAACCTTCAACGTGGGGCTGAGGTACAGGACTGAGGACAAAAAAATGCAGGTAAGACACCAGGACTTAGAGAGAAAGGCTCAGAGCACCCTGGGTTTAGTTAAGGGATGACCCATCAGCCAGCAAACACCTACCAACACCTGGAATTCCACAGGGAGGATCTTCTGCCCAACAAACAAACATCAACTCCATCCCCAGCCCGGATGCTGCAGCCGAACAGGTTCAGACTGGAAATAAGGCATCACTTTTCCCTCCCAGCAAAAGCAATTAACTATTAGAGCAACTTAACCGAGGGCTGTGGCGAATTTTCCATCGCTGGAAATATTTTACATCAAGCTTGGATCATCACATTTAATACCTGCTCTGGTTTGAACAGGCATTGAAGGACGTTCTAGGAAACTGTGCACGAGGTCAGGCTGGATCACCATGAATCATCCCGGTATGAATTACCCGGATTCCAACATTTCCATATTAACATGAAGAATTGTCAGAATTACCCATAAGCAGCAGGCTGGAACAGCGAAAGGAGGAAGCAACCACCTTTATATGTCATTTGTGGGAGATTGTGGGAGATTAAATTTAAATACATTGTTGTTTGCCTTAATTGCTTGTTTGAATCCGATTTTAAGGCTGTATGATTGAAGTGCTCACACCATTAAGTGCTCAAACACAGCTAATACATTTTATAAATGACTTGCACAATTTCACAGGCAAAGAAGTTTCAGATAAAAAGCAGCCTACAAAAAAAAAAAAAAGGCAAAAGGAGGAAGATCACCTGCAAGTGGGCAGAGAAGGCTCCGGATGGGGCTCGTGCCAGAAGGACCAGAAAGCTGGGAAGCCTTATCTGTGTGTTTTCAAAGAGCCCCAGTCCCCAGCAGTTACCAGATGAGGTTTTTGACCCGTTTTTTGTGCTATAAAAACAAACAGCACCACAGAACCCACACTCAGCCTCAGAGGAGGTGCCCTGGGGACGCAGAATTATCTCTAATTTCAATTGGGAGACCCACAGGAGGCATTAAGGTACTAAATGAATTGAAGAACTGGGGGGACACACACACACAGGGGGGTACCCTGGAATTGGTTATCGCTCCCAAACCCATTCCAGCCATCCCAATTTGGCAACCCAACACCCAATGGCTGCAGCCAGGAAAACCAGAGTGAGCACATCACTTAATACCTAATTCAAAGCCACAATTCCCCCCCCTTCTCCTTTCCCTACAAAAGGCATTTTGAGGTTCTAATGCTTCAGGAAAGACAAACACAAATCTCCCTGGGCTCTGCATGGGGCTGCACTTCCACAGCAGCCCCAGTTTCCAAGAGCTCCCATTAAATCAGCCCCAGCAGGAACTGCACGATCCTCCCATTCCTCCCAATACCAGGGCGTGTGAGAGACCCCAAGCTCAGCACCAGTTTCCCTGCAAACCCAAGGAAAACGGGATGGGAAGGTGCCCACCCAGGCAGGTGATCAGAAGGGGATGTGCCTTGTTCAGATCCCTCGCCCCGGGAAAGGCAGCGGCAGCTCCAGGGAGCAGAAACTCACAATGGGATGGCAAGAAAAGCCATCCCAAAATAGCCACAGCAGTTTGGGGCTCACCTAACACAGACCATCACCTGTCACATTCCCAGCTGCTCCACGGGACGGGCTCTAGAGCCACCTCACCCCGGGGAGGGGGGGAGCGGGTCTGTCCTCTGGGAGAGGAGGAGCAGCCTTAGCAGGAGCCCTGAATTCCAGGGGGGAACTCGGCGAGATCCCCGGGGGGGCTCGTGGCAAACACCAGCAGCACAGCGAGGAGCCCCCCTCCGAGCCGGCTCCGAGCGCCCGGGCCGCTCGTAACGGGGATTTACACGCTGCCAATCCCGGGATCTGATTACCTCCCGGGATCCCGTCAAACACCGGCTTTAAGCGCTTTGGCTCCGCGATAAAACAGCCACTTTGATTCACGGCGCTCCCGTAAAGCCGCCCGGATCCATACCTGTCCGCAGCCCGGGGCACCGCACACGAACGGCCTGTCGTCGCCCATATTTCACACGGCCGAGCTGAGCTGGGGGAGAGGAGAGAAGGGGAAATTGTTAAATAAGCTCCAGAAAAATCGCCAGTATGGAGAGCAGCGGCTGCCCTTTGCCGCGCCGCCGTTAATCAGGGGAGGAGGGTCCCCGTGCCCCCGACACAACCCGCGGAGGGGGATTAATCCAAGCCGAGTTTTAAATAAAGCTTGGGAGGTGATTTTTTCCTGGAGGAAGGGAAGTGGGACAGGGCAGGCCTGGAAAGGTGTGGGAGCTTCCAACGCAAGGCCCAGAGGATCGAGGGACCTTCGGCAGCTCGGTGTCACCTCCTGCAAGATGAGGACAACGCTCAACCCTTGTGAAAGACCACCCAGTGCAGCAAAGACCCCTTGGCACCAAACCCTCCCTTAGTATTTACAGTATCATGGAATTGTGGAACATCTTGAGCTGGAAGGGACCCACAAGGATCATCGAGTCCAGCTCCTGGCCCTGCCCAGGATAAGCCCAAGAATCCCCTGCACATACAGAAAAATGGAATCATGGAATATCCTGGGCTGGAAAGGACCCACAAGGATCATCAAGTCCAACTCCTGGCTCTGTGTAGGACCAGCCCAAGAATCCCCCCCCCCAGACACACGAGGAAAGACAGTGACAATCTCCAGGAAAACAAAGTGCAAGCAAGCAGCGATCAAATAAATCCAAGTCCTCTCTCTGTACCAGTTATATTTTCAATGGGAGAGAACTAAAATTTGTCATTTAATTAATTAAGGGATTATAGGAGTGGTGCTCCGTTTTACAAGGCAATAATCTGGCTCCCCAGTGGGTAAACTACAAGGCTGATGGCAGGGGTAGTTTATCACGGATTACAGCCAAGGATAACAAAACACTCAGCCCTATTATGCTACAAGTGAAGCTATTCTTATTAATAAAAAATAAGAGTAAATAAAGTAACCCCCCCCCCCACCTCAAATTCAAGAAATAACGGTCCCCTCCACCCACTGATATTTTTATAGGAGGATTTTAAAAAGCTGTAATAAAGCAAATGCTCTCCCTTCGGGGGGTTGCTGTGGGAACACGCTTGGGCTGCTCGTGTTGCTTCCAGCATCTCCTGCTCCAAGTTGGGCGCTTGGCTCAGCTGGGGAGGGACCCAGAGCACAGCCATGGGCTCTGGGGGGAAGGTTCTGCACTTCCAGCCCTGAGCACCCACACCAGGGTGGGGAGGGAGGGTTGGTATTTTTAGGAGCTCTGTGAGAAAGTGCTCCAAGAATGCGGCTCAGCAGCGGAGGGGGAGCATGTGCTGCAGAAACAGCCCCTTCTGCTCTCAGTGAAAAGGCACAGGAATCAATTATTGCTTAATATGAAAAAAAAAAAAAGGTTATTTTTCTATTGCTGGGACAGTCAGCAGCTACACGGGCTCGAGGGGGTGAATTCCCTCCCCTTGCCTGCAGCGACAACAACCGAAGTGTGATGAGAGAGGAGCTGCCAGCTCTTCTCCCAGAAAAACAGGAGAGAGAGGCATCCACAGCACCGGGCTGTGTCTGGATTTATTAAGCCAAACTCCAGGGTCTGTGCAAACAGGACTCAGAAAGGATAAATGTCCCTGTCAGAAATGGGACGGGCTGGCAGCCAAACCGCTGCCCAGCCCAGGACAGGGATAACAAAGGCAACCAAATGGCCCAGGAGCATCCACCCACCTCAGAGCAGCCCCCAGAAGTGACACAGGGCTGGCAGAGCTGGGGGTGGCCTGGCAGGGGATGGCAGCACCTTGGGCAGGAAGGGCAAATCCCACCCAAGGCGAGCCTTGAGGTGACACCAAAACGCGTCTGACTGGGGACACGTTACAGACGAGACTCTTCATATCACCCTTCTGAACTTCTACCCAAGCTCCAAACTGGGAACTCCAGAATCCAAAGTGCTGCTAAGGAGACAGGGATCCCCCTTCCATCCGCAGCCACCTGATCCTCCTCCCAGAGGAATCTCCCTGGGCCCTGGAGCAGCTGCCTCTCACACATCTGCTGTGTCCCAACAGCGGACACATGAGCCGCTGTCATGACCTGCTCCCAAGGCACGGAGACACCCAGGCTTCCTTGGGAAGTCTGAACAGGCAGAAGGAGCCTCTGGCAGGGAGGGATGAAGAAGTCAAACCCTCTCCTGTGACACCAAACCACGGCTCAGATCAGCTCCCTGACATTGCAAAGAGGAGAAGCACAGAGGGATTGAACACCTTGGTCACCTGTGCTCGAGGTCCAGAGCCATCATATGTGAACCCCACAGCTATCACACATCCAAAGCTGTTGTACCTGAACCCCAAAAGCCATCACCCCTGAACCCCAGACCTATTGCACCTGAGGTCTGGAGCCATCACACCTGAACTCCAAAGCTGTTGTACCTGAACCCCAAAGCTGTCGTACCCAAACCCCAGATCTATCACACCTGAACCCCAAAGCTGTTGTACCTGAACCCCAAAGCTGTCGTACCCAAACCCCAGCTCTATCACACCTGAACCCCCGGCCCCAGAATGGCCACATGTCCATCCGAATGCGAAGCTTGACCATGTGGAGCCCAAAACTCCTCATCCTCAGGGCCAGGGATGCTGGTGAGCTGCTCCACAAAGGCACAGTTTGTTCTCAATTAATCACAGCAATCAGAGGTTCTCTGCCAGTCCAGCACCCCAGTACAGAGCTGTGGCACTGGGACAGCAGCAAAGTCACCCAGCACTGAAGGGCAGCTGTGATGCCCCTCACTGCCAGAGCCAGGCTGGTGCTGGAAGTGTCTCAAGAGTCTTTAAATCACCCTCCTACGGTTAAGCTGGGCTGTGTGGGATGAGGCTGGGGATGTGTTTATTCCATCAACAAACAGATCTTGGTGTTAAACATGAGCAGAGCTGTGCTGGAGGGAGATGCTGACTTCACAGGGCAGCCAAGCTGAGCTTTTTTAATTAACACAGGTCAGAGATCCGTCCTCGCCGCCAGCACCAAGAACTGCGGGGTCTCTCTGCCTCGAATCTGTGCTTCCGTAAAACCTCTCTGAGAAATTAAAGGACCAGGATCAGCTGCCAATCCCAGGGCTCTGACAGCACAGAAAAACCATCCCAGAGCCGATGGCACATCGGCTGCCCAGAGCAGGACAAAAAAACTGGGCCAACACACTGCAAAAGCCTCCGTTTCCTTGAGCTTGCAAAGTGTCAGCAGGATTTGCTCATTCCTTAAGGCAAGATTTAGCTGCTCGTTCACTGCAGAATATGACTGGTATGTACATACATGTGCTCAGATTTATGTCACATTTAGTCAGGATAAATTGCTTCAATAAATTCTATCCTTAAGAAGAGGCAGAACGAGGAGCTGATTGGATACCGGGAGCACATTCCCATCCCTCTTCCGGCAGCCACGGGACAGTATTTCACTGTTTTGATGATTTTTAGCATGTTGGACACAGCGAGGGGAGGAAGAAATGCAGATTACTGAGCACTCCAGAGCTCAGTCAGACACACCTTGAGAGGCAGCTGCTGGCTCAGGGGAGCTGGAGAAGCATTTTCACCCAAACCAGACCGTCAGCCCCTCAGATCCCCCAGGACACGGCCACCCCTCACATCCCTTTCCATCACCTCCATCCCAATCCCCTGCTGCCCCCAGGATAAGGGCATCAAGTGGCAGGAGCATCAAACACTAACAAAAGGTGTAACACTGACCTTGGCCATGAACCACAAGCCCAGGGGTGAAGTTCTGGACAAGGTTACAAGCAACGCCCAAGTGTGTCCAGTGACAGGATGATGTCACCTCTAAAATTAAAATATGCATTTTACCCACCTAAACAGGTTCTCAGGGTAAGAGTTGGAGAGGGGAGAGACTGCAGGTACCCAGTGAAAGCCAGAACCTTCCCTTCCCTTCTCAGCAATTCACTTGCTGCCCATCAGAGCCTCTATTCATCACAAACCACCCAACTGGGACCCTGGGCTGGGATGAGCTGGTTTTGCTCACCTCAATTACCACAATTCCCACTTATTTCGAAGTTTAATCCTTCCTGCAGACACTGAAGCCAGCCCAGATGCTGCCATCCCCATGGTACATCAGTCCATAAACCCAAGTGGTCCCAAAGCATGTTAACTAACCCATTAAGAGAAAACAGAGCCTGTTATCCTGGTCTAGACAGACACCGGGGGGGAATATTTGAAGTCCCTTAAAAGGAATTAGACGTATTACATGCATCAACAACAGCAATCAAAGACCAGCCTTCCTGAACAGCACGTCCCCCAGGACACGTGCTGGCACCTCATGGAACCCATTTGAAAAACTTCAATTTGGAAACAGCTTAGGAAGAGCCAGGAGAAGCGGGATGACGTTTCCAAAGCCCACTTATGGAGCCTTTCCTCCAAGATGCTCCACATCCTTTAATTGCACTGTCTGAGCTTTACAGAGGAGTGTGTGCCCATGGCTCTGGGAGGCATCAGCCTGGTGACAAGGAAAGGGACACAGTCAGACTCATAATTGTCTTTAGCTCTGCCACCCACAGCTCTTTTCACAGCCCTTACCACAGCCACCCCACAGCCGGGCGCTCGCACGCGTCGGGATGGGGTTGTGTGTTGGTGAAGCTTCCCCGGACCTGTTCCAGCTGAATTCCTGACAAGTAGCTGAGGCTGGAAGCAGCCTCAAGCCAGGATTTGTAAATCTTGAGTCATGTCTCCTCTGGTTTGCCAAAGTCACGAGTGACTGGCCCCTCAAAACAAACCCTTTTCCTTAAACCTCAGCGTGAAGACGGAAGAAGCTCCCGGCTCGTTCATTCTGCTGAACGTTGGGGATAGAGCTGGGCTGAAAAATGCTCTAAAAATAAGGCTCTATTGTTGTCCTTGCATGTGACTTGTCATTGCAGGAATGTTCATGCCCAACACTTGCATCTGGGCCTTGCAGGACGAGCTGAAATGCTCCAGATCCCAACATTTGGGAGGAGACAAACACTGTTCTGTGTTGAGGCTGCCAGCACAGATCCCTCCCAGCACAGATTCCTCCCCAGCAGGGATCCCTCCCAATGTGGATCCCTCCCCAGAACGGATCCCTCCCAACACAGATCCCTCCCAGCATGGATCTCTTCCCAGTACAGATCCCCCTCCATCACAGATCCCTCACTCCTATACCAGTACAAGCACATTTATGGTTTATGCCCATAAATCATGAGGATAAACTTTACATTAATATGACCACAAAATTAAAGTTGGAGGTTGCACCAGCTATGAAACAAAACCAGAAGAGCTGCAGAGCAACCTCCTAAAAATAGGCTTAAACAGAAGAGACACAAAAGCACGTTGCACGTTCTGCTGACAGAGTCTCTCTGCTAAGATTCCTCACCTGAGTGAGGAATGAGCTGCAAAATGAGTCAGAAGAAAGAAAACTGCTGGAGAGAGGGACATCAAGAGCAAGGCTGTCCCTAGGGAAAGGTGCAGTGAAGGGCTGTGAGCTTCCAGGAGGGGAGCAGGCACTGGCAGGGACCACCAAACCTCCCTGTGCAGGAGTTTCTGTAGTTCTTGTTCAGGTTCCAGTAAAGGCCTTGGGCTCCCATTGCTCCCTCACACCTGCAGCCTTCAAAAGGGCAAACCACTGCTGGAGCAAAAGGGACAATTTGGGCCATTTCAACACTGATTTTGTAAGTGTGCCAAGAGTTCTGGTCCTGCTGGGAGCAGGGAGGGGGGAAAGGCAGACACACAGAATCACAGAATGTTCCCAGTTGGAATGGACCCACAAGGATCATCGAGCCCAACTCTTAAGTGAATGGGGATCAAATCCCACACAAGGTAAATAACTGCTGGTGCCTGTGCTGGGATTGGTGCTGACTCCACACCCAGCACCCCAAAAAGGGTCCAACAGGGGCTCCAGGCAGAGGGAGTTACCTGAGATGGGCAACGAGAATAAAGCCAGGTTCAGTGCCTCCCTGCAGGACACACACTGCACAGGGATTACAGCTGCTTTACTCTCCAAAACAAAAAGCTCCCTGCACAGTCACAAACCCCATCGCCCTCGGGCCTGCAGGAACAAGTCCAAGCAAAGGTGCAGCTGAAGGTGAGGTGTCTCTACCAACAGGCAGCACCACAAACCTGTTTGCAATCCTCCCGGGCTGTTAAATAGGGCAAAGAGTCCTCCAGAAGGGCAGAGGATCCAGGGAGGGCTGGGACTTAGTAGGAGAACTACAGCTGAACTACAGCTGTCAGGAGAACTGACAGTGGAAGCAAAGGCAGAACTGGAGAAGAAACAATGTCTTACCCATATATTTCCCCAAAAGAAAGTTTCATCACTGCCAGGGCCAGCCCGGGGTTCTGCTGCACCTCTGGCAGGTGAAGCTCATTTTCTCCTCAACTGAGTCATTGCTGCTCTTCTGCTTTTCACATCCAGTTTAATGCAAAAGGTAGAGCAGAGGCAGGAGTTAACTTCTGATGAGCCTGAGCTACATGGGATTAATTCTCAGAGACTAATGAGTCGCCAGGCCATCCCAGCTCCATCTGGGTAAGTTTGTTGAGCCCTGGGAGCCGTGCCAGGAGCTCTAACAACCAGAGCCGCAGCACAAACAAGCCCATTCAAACACAAATGGTGCTCGAGACACCAGCCCAGCCCCAAGGACAGGCAGTGCTGCTGCTGCTGCTGCTGCTGCTGGGGAGAGCAGAGAAACTCACAATAAATGAGATTATTATGGATGGCTGCACCCGAATCCGGGCTGTAGAATCCTCTTCCTACAGGGGGATACACAAATCGCAGGCAGACCCTGTAATTGCCACTGGGAGCTGGAGGAGAGGCCGGTTGCAATCACAAACCAAACTGCTCTTTGGCGAGCAGGAGGGAGAGGAAGGCAGCCTGACAGCCATTTCCAGCCAAGGAGAAAGAAGGAAGCACGAGGCACTGCCCCAAGCTCTCCAAAATAGTACGAGATTTCCACTAAAATGCAAGGAAGGAAACACGTTGCTTTGAGGCCAGGCCAGGAAAGGCTCCTCGTTATTTTTCTGAGTGCAGTCATTAACAGCTCTCTGCCCCGAGCTTCCTGGCCCTCAGAACGATTCCACACTCTGGATGGGTTGGGATCAGCAGGGTCACCGAGGCAGCAGCACCCAGAGAACACTCAGAGGGACCCCCATCCTTCCCCTGCCCTTGGCCAGGGTTTGGTGTTGGTATTCCTTGTCCCAGCCTGGGTTAACAGCCAGCACTGAAGTCATGACTGGGAGCACCATGATCCATCCTCAAGGAGGGGGGGTGGAAAACCAAGAGGTCAAGTTCTTCCTTAAAAAAAACAAGAAGAAAAACTGCCTTCCCATGGAGGCTCCCCTGTGCAGGGTCAGCCCTGCCAGGCAGGGCTTGGGGCCCAACCTGCAAGAGCTGCTTTGTGCAGCCACTTTGGCACCTCATTTCCACAGGGGAACCACTGCTGGCCCCCAGACTGAATTCTGACTGCCAGACTAAATTCGGTGCCTGCAGGGACTCAGGCACAGGGCTCGTCCTGCCCCTCTGGGTGCCCAGAGCTCTCCCTGGCCCTCCCATCTGTGATACACCCAAAGAGATTGCGAAAGACTTTCAGTTTTGCAGGGAGAGGCCCTCGCTGAGCTCAGTGCAGAGGCACAGGCAGCTCTTAGGCCTAAACTCTGCCTTTCAAGTTATTTCGGGGTGTGAGGGAAGGAGGGAGAGTGTTTGCTTTGTAACCAAAAAGCTGCAAGAGCTTAAAATTGTCATCTGGGAAAGGAGGCCAAAAGCTGGCGCTATAAAACCTGCTTCGGAGGCAGAACACCCTTCTGCTTCATAAGCTTGATAAAGTAAACCCAACTGTATAAACTGGAATACTGGCACGGAATGTGCTTGAAGCAAATCCCCCCCAGCCACACGGTATTTAACAAGTCGTTACAGTGAACCTCACGCAAAGTGCCACCACTTACCCCCCCTTTTGTGGGTGTTCAGCACTGCTCAGGCTCCTAGAGGATCCCCTGTCCACAAGAGCATCCCCAAGCAGCTGGAACACGATGGCCTCAGTGGTGTCAGAGATGCACAAACCCCTCACTTCTCACCCTGGAAGTGCCTTGGAGCATCACCAGCCCTGTTAGAAGAACGACCTCTCCCACCAGACATATGTTTGGACCTAAAGTGGCTCCAAAAGCCGCTCCTCAGCTCGCCCAGGAGCAGATGAACTGCAGATTATTCCCATGTGCTTTGGGAGAAGGAAGCGACAGCCAGGACCCAGAGCTGCTCTCCTCCCCTCAGTGTGAAAGATGGGACAGGGAGGCATTGTCAGAGTCCTGTCAAACGTAAACCAAACTCCGGCCAGCGGGATAACACGGGCCCCAGCCCGGCACATCAGCCTTCAGAGCCTTCGCCCAGACAGAAAAGCCTTTTCCCTGCACTTAAAGCAACAAACCTCCTCGGCTGGGAGCTCCAGCCAGCCCACAGGGCTTTTCCCAGCACAGTTCCCACCAGTCCTCCCAAGGACACCAATCACTCAACGCTCTTAGTTCACCACGACAAAGTGTCACTCGCTGACGCTGCCTCCAGGGTCGGGACAAAAACGTTAGAGAGGCTCCATGTCCAGGAGCCTCCTTGCTTGGCCACCCTCCAGGTCAGATCTGGTCTGGCCTCTGCCTTCAGGGAGAGGTGTCAGAGAATGTCCCATGTCACCTCAGCTCAGCCACAGGTCTGCCCAGACACCACAAAGGGCAGAACAACAGGGTTTCATCACTGTTGGGTTTCACACTTCACCAGAAGCTCAGGTGATCTGGAACTGCCCTCAGGAGGTCCCTCTGCTAGCTCCCACTGAGCTGAGAACCCTGGTTTTCCAGTGCCTGGTGAGCACCTCTGGGGTTTGGGGGTCAGGTCTCACCACAAACAGCATCCCCTGGTCTCCCTTCTACGGGCAGAGTCCCCAGAGAGCAGCAGCTCCTGCTCTTCAAATCCTGACTTTAACTCATCCTTGCCAAACATCACCAAAGCAGCCATAGCTTGGCAACCCACATGCCTGAGAGCCCCCAGCTCAGAGCCAAAGAGCAGATTTCCAACACCAAAAGGCATTTTTGTCCAACAGGCTTCGAAGCCTTGGATGAACACGAGACAAAACCCAACATAAACCAGCAAGTCAGCAACTTCCCTGGGCAAGAAGATGAAGACCATCTCTAAATCATCCTCTCATGAAGTCATGTTTCCCTCCTGGTTTCTGGAGGGAAGATGGACTCTGCAGGATGTCCCTAAGGTTGCTTTACACTAAGAGACAAGGGAGAGACCAAACTGCAAGACCCCCAGAGCAGGACTCGTGGGGAGCACCTGGACAGGGGGTTTGGTTTGATCCCATCAAACACAGCGTCCACCTCAACACTGCACCGAGCAGCACGGCCCCAGGCACTGCTTGTGGCCATGTGGTTGCTCCAGGACCTTCTCCAGAACGGGAAGAACTACATAGGAAGTCCCTGAGCCCTCCACTGAGGTCAGAAAAGCCACCACTGAGCCTGGGTCTTCAGACCCAGAGGTCCATCTGTCCCCAGGGTGACAATGGGCAGGAGCACATCCCATCCCACTCCAGCCAAGGAACACAGCATGAGCTTCCCCGTGAGCTCAAGCAAAAGCTCTTCCTTCTTCCTACACACCCCAACTGAACCCCTGCAGCCCAGTGAACAGCTATTCCAAAGGCAGAATCCCAGACACAGGCAGGCAGCCCCTGGATCTTGGCACTACGGCTCTCGGGTCGCCTCGTGTGTCTTCATTAACAGTGATCCATCTTCAGCCCTGCTCTCCCTCCCAGCAGGGACAGCAGCAGTGCCAGAGATCTACTACAGGAGAGAGAAATAATTCAGGTTTAAGGAAGGAAGGAAAAGCCTCCGAGACCCACTGTTCCTTCCCGAGCCGAGATAATTACAAGAAAGCCACGACAAGCCTTGGAGGACGCAGTATTTTACCTAGGAAATGCCTGAGTGACCTAGAAACTGGAGTCCCATTTCCTGAAATTATTTCACCACTTCAGAGCCCTTGTTTCAATGAAAGCAAGGGGAAAAAAAAAAAAGCTGCTGAAAATGAAACATAAGAGCCCAGGTCAAGCTGGAACATATTTTTCCCTGCAATGTGTGTGAATGGTTTGAAGGGAAGAGCAAAGGAACGGGAGAGTGAGAACCCACGGATAAAACTCCTGCCCGTGAATTAAAACAGCTGAACCAGCAGCAGCAGGATGGGGCCAGGAAGGCACTGTGCTCCTCTGCTCATAAAGGAAAAATATCCTGTCCCACCTGTTATTATTCCATCCCACCTGGGCACTTTGCTTTATTCAGCATTCAGAGGCGCACACGCTTCACGTCGCCATGATTTGATACATGAGCCCTAAAATCAGAGGGGAGCAAGAAATATTCCAAACAGAAGCAATGTGTAGAAAGCTGGGGCATTACAGTGAGTTGTTTAAGTGTTTTGGGGGTGAACAGAGGCGTGATTTCCTAGGTAGGAGTTTTCCATAACTCAGAGGTGAGACCTCACGTGGGGCAGGACGCGGCGTCCTAAACGGGCTCCTACACACGGGGGCTTTGCAGGCACTGGAAACGGGGACCTGCCAAAAAGCAACGCCATGAAGCACCTCAGGAACAAATTCCACATCCCAAACAGGGTCTTCTCCCTTCTCCACATGGAATAAAACCCCATTTTTAACCCTTCTGTCCTATGGAACCTCCTCGGAGATGTCTCTGTGGGGCTGGGAAAGCACCAAGTCCCAGAGCCAAAATTCTCCAAACCCTCCATCTGCAACTTTTGAGGGAAAAACCCTCAAGATCTGCAAAAGAACCATTTTCTTGATGTTGGAAAAGGTCTCCAGGATCACAGAATTCAAGGAAAACCTCCCAGGAAAGACATGGCAGCCGGAGCTTTCCCATGGGAGCATCCACAGGGAAAGACAGCACAGAATTAGTGAAAAAGTCATAAAACCCTCAAAGCCCTGAAAATATCCAGCGGGACACTGAGGCTGATCCATCAAGTGGTCAGTGGGGAATTTTAAGGCCAGTTTTCCAAGTCTTCCTCCCATCCCAAGCTGCTGGTTTGGCAGCTCCAGCTCCTGAGACCCCCGAAATCCCACCCTCAAGAACCCCTGGGGGGGGGACAACGACACCACGAAGCACCTCAGGAAACAGGAAACAAAGCAGTGTGGGTTGGGAAGATGGGAGATATCCACACCAAGGGCCAACATCCCTTGGGAACTTCTCAGCACCTCCACCAGACGAGGCACTTGCTCATTAAACCGCTGCCACACTCGGGACCACGACTGAGGATCCGGATGCTGAGCAGTGCTGGGCTCTGACACAAACTCCAGGGAGGCAACAGTGAGCTCTGCCATATAAAGACTCCAAAATCTGACTGAGGTCGTAGATAAACCTCCCCAGCCCTGTTTCCACACCGTCAGTGTGCCCCATCCCGCTGGATGCTCTGCTGTGTCACATTTTTGGGGTCCAGTGGTGCATCCCGGGAGCTGCAGTGACAATCTCACTCCGGATCTCGCCTCCCTCCGCTCCTCATCTATTTTACCAATGCTCAAACCAAAAAAAAAAAGGAAATATTCATACTGCTGGAAGAGCAGAACAGGCAGCAAGTGGCTGTTCTGCAGATCCCACCGCAACGGGAACGACACAGGGGGGACCTCACATTAATTACATTAATTGGCAAAGCTTTCCCTCCCCACACACAGCTTCCTTCAGCTTCACCAGCCGAAGCTCAGCCTCACTTTCCAAAACTCCAAGGCTCTGCAGCACCTCCAGCCATGGACACAACCAGCCAGACCTCTGGAAACAATCGATTTTAAGTAATTGCAACCATTAATTGCTTAGCGATTAAAGATCTGCTGCCTTTGCCTCAGCAGACTCAGCACCGACAAGAGGCTTTGGGCAGCCACCCAAAAAGCCACGTTCTGCTCCAAGTGTGCTCTCCTCCCTCTGGAAGCAGTTAAAGGGGAGAAGGCAGCTCGGTGACACAGGTATAAATACACTCACTTTCCCCGGCGCTGCCAAGGCCGTAACACGCCGAGGGCTGTGAACGGCGGCTTGTGGAGTAGGATTGTTATTCCAAACAGTGCCGAAGGTATTCGGAGCGAGGGCTCTGCCAGCCAGGGCTGGAAAACGTTCTCCATAAGCACAAAACCCCCAGCTGTGCAGAGCTCTGCTCCCTGCAGCACCACGGGCGTCCCAAAGGCAGGGAAGGGGCGAACTCCGAACCACGGAGCGGTTTGGGATGGAAGGGACCTCGCAGACCCCCTCACTCCAAGCTTCACTCTGCTCTGGACTCCAGCCACAACTTGCATCTCACACTGAAGGAGCTCAAATGTCTTTTTTTTGGGAGAAGGGGAGGAAAAAGTCTGAATACTCGCTGCTTTTAGGGCTTTTTGGCAGCCTTGCCCACAAAGGGAGCTCAGAGCTCCGTGGAGAAACCCCGGCGTGGGCAGCAGCTGGCAGGGCGGCTTTGTTTGTCCATGAACCAGCTCCCCTCGGCTGGCACAGTGGCTCCAGCACTGCTGAGATCCCTCACACAGGGTGGGACAGCCAGTGGCATTCCAGACTCTCCGGGGCCAGCTCGCTCCTGCAGTGGGAGCGGCAGCGCCGTTCCCAGTCCCTGCGCTGCTCCCTGGGAGCCACACGCACTGCTTCGGGTGGAAAACCTCAAGAAACGGCTGCTCTCTCTTGGGAGCTCCACTCTGCACCTGTCCTGGGGTCCCTGCTCACCTCCTGCAGCAAACAGGACACTTGGGGCTCAGGGAATTCACCTCCCTCCTCCCAGCTCAGAGCTCAGAGGGAGAGACAAAAAAACCCCCACAATAAATCTGGGCTTAGCCAGGGTGAAGCCTCTCTGTGCTGGGGCTGAGGAGAGCCCCAAATTCCTGCTGTTCCAAACCCAAGGGTCCCACTCCACAAAGGCACAGGAGGACTGACTCTGCCCCAGGTGTACAGGAGGGGGGAAGAGCAAAGGAGCCTCCTGGAATTCCGAGCAGGAAACTGAACTTCAGAGAAGAAATTAAGCCAAACTCCCCACGAGCCAAGACTAATTGCAGCAAAACACACCACAAATACCAGCTCTGGAGAGGGAGAAAAACCCCAGCACGAACATCGAGTGGCTTGGAGAGGAACCTCTGTGGGCACCTCCACGGCTGGACAGTGGGAATGGGCAGTGGGAGCACTGGGAATGTTGGTGCTCTCCAAGGCATGTCCTACAGCTCATCTGGGAGCTGAGGCCACAGGCAAAGCTGGGCCAGGCTCAAACTCCAGCTGCACGTGGGTTAAGCTGGAACTTTTTGGATCTGGGGAAAGCCATTTGAAGAACTGAAGAATGTGAAGAACTGAAGAATGTGAAGAACTGAAGAATATGAAGAACTGAGTGGAACCAAGAGATTCACTGAGGATTTCAAGCAGGAATCCACCAGCCAGAGAAAAGCTGTGCTCTGAGCGCTGACCAAATCCATTTGATACCCAAAGGGAAGCAGAGCTGTAAACCTGCTTTTGGTTTAGTCTCTCTAAGCAGATTCCCACACACCTCAAGCCCAAACAGGAACCACTTCTGGCTCCCCAGGAAAACCCAGGCCGCTGGCTCAGCCCACCCCACTCACCCATGGTGCTCCCAGTCCCCTGGAGCCAAAACTGTGAAACCAGATCGCTTGAAATGGGGCAAAAATAATTAATGAATTACAGGAAGCAACAGGTCCCCAGTCCTGAAGGTCTGTCACAAAAAGGTTATTTTCTCCCAGCATTTCCTCTCTGACTGCAGCACAGTTCGGAGTTGAATGAGCAGGGGAAGAGCAGTTTTGGAAATCTGGCCTCAATTCTCAGTGCCAGGAACGTGAAAACAAACAAACAAACAAACAAAAAACAAGAAGGAAAAAAAAAGTCCCCAAGAAAGTCCAGAGGATAAATAAACCCAAACAGACACGCAGCAGCACCACATGTAATGCAGCAGAAAACGAGTCCAAAGCCAAATCCAAGCCAGAGATGTTTTGCTAACACACAAACCACACTGTGGGTGCAGAGCCTGTTGTGCTGAGCCCTTCCAAACACAGCTCCACGTGTCCCCACTGTCCCCCCTCAGCACAGCTCCTGTTCCTCCGGCTGCCTCATCCCTGGAACCGCCGTGAGCTGAGAGCAGCTCCCGGGGCTTCCAGGAGCATGGAAGGAGCATTTGCTTTCTTAGAAGGGTCTGGGTTGGAAGGAACCTTAAAGGTCATGTGGGTCCAACCCCAAAGCCTCCCAGCCACCCCCCGCCCACCCGCTTGTGCTTCCTCTCTCCAACTTCCCCATCTCCCAAAACGGGAGAGGGAGATTCCCTGCCCGCCTCATGCCACATCCCCAAACCCCCTTTTATCCATCCTGAGAGTGTCCTCACCCAGTGTCTTCTCTGGCAGGGCTCTGAGGGGTTTTGGAAGAGATGGGAATAAAGACGTGACTGAGAAGTTGGGATTTTTTTGAAGCCACGTCCTTTTATTTTGGCCATCTCCCTCCACACCTCCCAGCCATGTCACGGGGATCCCAACTGTGCCACAGGGATGGCAGAGTGCTTCCACAGGGATTGCAGAGTGCTTCCACAGGGATTGCAGAGTGCTTCCACAGGGACTCAGAACTGCCACAGTCAACCAGCTCAGAGAGGAACCTGCACCTGCCAAGGTGGGCTCAGCAAGGCCTGTTCACCTCACACCTTCAGCTCACAGCGAATAAACCAAACCAGAGCACTAAAGGAGCCCTGGGAAAGACTGGAAAACAAGGAACCTTGGGAAAGCAGAAATACGAGGAAGAATAAGTAGAAATTCCTGTCAGAAACAGCCCTCCCCAGGGCAGAGCCAAGTCAGAGTGAAAGAGGAATTGCGAGAGGGGGGTTTAACACATTCCCGAAGTTTGTGTTCAGCTCTTCCTTCTCCTCATCCGAGGGGAGGGAGGAAGATCCCAGTCTCCAGTGCTCTGATGCAAACCACGTCCAGCTCCGAGCTGTTCGGTGTCAGAAGGATATTGGCAAATTGGAAGGGATTCAGGAAAACATGGATAACAGCTGGAGGGATTGATTTCCAAGGAGAGATTAAACTATCTGGACGCGCAGCTTGGCGGAGCAGGAGGAGGGTGGACACGATCCCTGTGGACAGTTCCTCGCCAGGCAAGTGCCAGGGAGCAGGGGAAGGGTCCGGTGTCCCACAGCCCGAGATCACCAAGGGCTGGCACCCAACTACAGAAATCCAGGGCTGTGTGGTCTCCCAGCTCCTCAATTCCCAACCAACTTCCAGCATCAGGAATAAAACCCTCTGCTGAGAGAAGCCCTTCGTTACCAACCTGGCGGGTTGAGTTCACCCCCCACCTGCTGGTGGGTCTCCCGAGCCCTCCATCACTTCAGCCCCGTGGAGCATTTGGAGTTGGCAGCAGGACTCCCCCCCTCCTGCCACAGGAGGTTGAATGTGAGCTCTGGCTTTAAGGAAATGAGGATGTCAACCCTCCTCGTTTTCCAAACGGGAATTTGGCTGCTCAACCCACCTCCCACACCTTCTCCTCCGCATTTAAACACTGGAGTTATTCTTAGTTGGAATGGCTGTGGATTCCTCCCTGGTGTTTTAGGGAGAACTAGAGGAGCCCTCTGGACCATCCCTGGGGGAAGAAAATCCCTGCCCAACAGGTACAGTGGAATGGAAAGTTCACTGCAGTTGGTGACACTTTTAAGTTGAACCAGAGCATCCTTAGAGGGACCTGAGCAGGGAAAGGGGTGACACCTCCACAGGGACAACGAGGGACTCAGGAAAGAGGTGACAAAGGAAGGGGCAGAAAGAGCAAAAGGGGGCGAGCTGAGCAGAACAAGGAGTTTGTGGGGTCTCACAGGGCTTGTCTCACACCTGAGCCAGCCCATCCCTTCCTGAGGGGCTCCAAACCAGCGCTCCCAGCAGTGGGAAGTGACAGCTCCGAGCTGGAGCTGCTGAGAGGCGACAGATCCCACAGTGCCAGGTGAGCAGGGGCAGGAGAATCCTCCCCAGTTCCACCAGCTCACGGGAGTCAGAGCCCCCAAAGCCCCCCAGGGGGAATTAACCCCTGGCTCTGACTTCAGAAGAAAATTACTGAAACTCTCCAGTTGCTGCTGTTTGCATGTTTCTGCTGCTTCCTTCACTCACTGGGAGGGAGTCACCGACCCCCCAGGACCTGAGAGCCCCCCACCTCACCCCAATCCTTATGGATACCTCCAACCCCTCCACATCCCTTCCACACCTGCTTCCCACACTGAGCCCCCCCCACATGGCTCTGGATGCCCCCCCCAGCTGCCCCAGAGGAGTCACGGGCCACCACACTGCGCCCAGACCCCTCCTCACCCCGGAGGACCGAGTCCAACCCGAGGGGCTCCCCCAGGACCCCCCCCAAGGCTCCTCCAACCCCCCAAGGTCCTGTATCTCCCACCCCCAAGGACATCCCATGTCTCTCCAGGGCCCCCCAGGCCCTGCACACTGAAGGGTCTCCCATATCCAAAGACATCCCCCCCATTCCCTCTCAGCTTCCAAAGCGCCCCCATCCCCTCCCAGACCTTCAAGACCCCCCAGTGCCTCTCCAGGGCTCACTCCCACAATCCCCAAGACCTCTCTCTCTTTAAAGCCCCCTCACATTTGCAACCCCTCCCTCGTTACCCCTATTCGCAACCCCTCATATTCCCCAGGGACCCCCACAAACCCTGAGACATTCCCCCCCCAAGCCCCCCAAAAGCCCCCCTAGCCTCCCAATTCCGCGGTTCTCCTGCCGAGGCCCCCAGCCCTGAGCCCCCTCCAGACACCCCCAATGCCGCTGACACCCCCAGACCCCCCCCAGACCGCCAATTCCGGGGTCCCCGCCGGGGCCCCCCGCGCTCCCCCCGGCCCCGCCCGGGCCCCTCGCTGCTCCTCGGCCCCGCCCCGGGGGGCTGGGCTTGACCGCCATTGGCTGCCGAGCCCGCCGCTCGGGAGCTGCGCGCGATCCGATTGGCCGGGGCACGCTGTCAGTCAGCGCAGGGGGGCGGGGCGGGCGGAGCCGCTGCCGCACGAAAACTCGGGGAGAGTTGTGGGGGGGAGGGGCCGGCCGGGGGTCCCACCGCCCCCCGGGATCCCCGGGGCTCCCCCCGCCACCGCCGCCACCGCCGCCGCCCCGGAGCGGCCCCGCCGCCGCCGCCCCCGGTGCCGCCGTTACCTGAAGGAGCCGGGGCCGGGGCCTCGCGCTGGCGCCGCTCGCGCTGGGGCTCGCGCCGCCCCCCCCCGCCGCGCCCCCCCCAGCGCCCCGCCCCGCGCGCGAGGCTCTCGCGAGACCTGCGGGGAGGTAACGGCGCCGCGGCCAATGGGAGGCCTCGGGGGCGGGGCCTCGCAGCGGAGGGGCGGAGACTGTCATGCTCAGTGGGCGTGGTCAATGAGAGGACCCGCCCAGAAAGTCCCGCCGTGCTGCGGGGATCGCGACACGTGGGGACCGGGGGACACCGAGGGACACCGCGACCCCCGGGACACCCCGAGCCCTGACACGGCTGGGACCGGCCCCCTGGGACACTCCAAAACCCGGACACGGCCGGGACCGGCCCCCCAGCACACGGGGACACCCCAAACCGCAGACACGGCCAGTAACGGCTCCCCAGGACACCCCAAAACCTGGACACGTCCGGTAACGGCTCCCAGGGACACCTCGAACCCCAGACACGTCCGGTAACGGCTCGCAGGGACACCCCAAATCCCGCACACGGTCAGGAACGGCCCCTGGGATACCCAGGGACACCCCAAACCCTTCTCCTGGCCCCAGGCTGCCAGACACACAGTCCCGGTTGAGGTGTCCCCTCAGGTGGGATGTCCCTGCAGGGATGGACAGAGGTGACAGCCCGGGAGAGCAGTGATGTTCCCTGTCCCCTGAGGGCTCCGGGTTGCACTGGGGCTCAGCCCCAGGCACCTGGGGGGACAAAGCCAGCCCAGTGCCAGCTGCACCAAGTGACACAGGACAGGGACAGCAAGGAGACACGAGGAGCTGAGAGACCGTCATCAAACCGTCTTTATTCCCTGCCCGGCCGTGGCAGGGCTGGGTCCCCCCCCTGCCCCCTGACACTCTCAGCTGGGCGGGAGGCCAGGCACAGAGGGACGTCACCGTCACCGCTGCCACCTCCCATCCTGTCACATGGCGAAGAGGATGAGGAAGGCCACCATGAGGCAGAAGAGCCCCATGGCCTCGGAGAGGGCGAAGCCCAGGATAGCATAGGAGAAGAGCTGCTGCTTGAGCGAGGGGTTCCTGCAGGGAGGGGAGGAGCAGGGGGAGGTCAGGGGGGCACCAGGACCCCCCGGCCGCCCCCCCACCCTCCCATACCCCCCCGGAGCCCCCTGACCTGGCGTAGCCGATGATGAGGCTCCCGAACACGGTGCCGATGCCGGCGCCGGACCCGGCCACACCCACGGTGGCAGCGCCGGCCCCGATGAACTTGGCGGCCGTGTCGATGTCCCGGTGGGCAGCGCTCGTCCGGAGCGTCCGGGGGGCTCCCACCTGTGCCTAGGGGTGGGAGGGGGGACAGGGTGAGCTTAGCCTCACCCCAGCCCCCTCTCGGGCCTCGGTTTCCCCCCGGGGAGCCCCAGAGTGGGAGGGAGTCATAGTCACTCCCCTGTGCCCTTCCCAGGGCACTGAGCACCCCCAGACCCTCCCCATGTACCCCAGAGAGGGTGGGGGGCACAGCCACCTCCCTGTGCTTTCCCAGGGCACTGAGCACCCCCAGACCCTCCCCATGTACCCCAGAGAGGGTGGGGGGCACAGCCACCTCCCTGTGCTTTCCCAGGGCACCGAGCACCCCCAGCCACCCCCGTGCCCCCCAGCCCAGGTGTGTTACCTGCTCTGGCCGGGCCTCGGGGCTGCTCAGCACCGCAGATGAGAGGGGTTGGCCCAGCACCCTCGAGCTCCTCCTCACCTGCAGGGCACACACACTCCTCAGGTTTTGGGGGGGGACACCCACCCTGCACCCCCCAGGGCACTAAAAACACCCGGGGGGTCTCCCCCACACCGAGACCACCGCTGCCACTTCTGGTACCTCCTGAACATGCTCAGCCCCTTGGCAGCACCCAGATGGGGGGGAGAGGTGTCCTGGCACCCACCACTTCAGGGGACCACCCGAACCCCCCTCAGCTGCCAGGGCCCAGCCTGGGCATGTCACTGCCAGCACCGTGTCCCCCTCAGTGACCTCAAGGGGTGGCAAAGGACCTGTCACCCAAGTGGCCAAGACCCTGGGCATTGCTCACCTGCCAGGGCTCAAACCTGCACAGATTGTCCCCAAAAACCTCCCTGTGTCCCCAGGAGGGGGGGAGGTCACACATCACCCAGCAAAGGGGTCACACATCACCCAGCCCCCCCCCCCGAAGGAGGGGGAGGGGCTGTCACTACTCACGAGCGCGGGAGCTGAGACGAACTTTGCACAGGTGAACATGGCGAGGGCACGGGGGGCACGTGTGGGGCACGGCTGGAGGGATGGACACACGTGGGACACGGCTGGAAGGGACACACGTGAGGCTGGAGGGGACACAGGAATCGGGGGTCTGGCCCCAGGGGTGACCTCGGGCCAGGGGGTCACACAGGGCACACACAGTGAGGGGGGGAGGAGAAGTGTCACTGTCACCCAAGTGACAGCTCCCAGCACCGTGGGGAGCTGTTTGGGGACAGGGATTCGGGAGTTGCTCCGTTGCAAGTCCTGGGGGTGTCACTCCCCGTGGAGGGGGGAGGACAGGAGCTCCCGAGCAGACCCTGGTCACCCTCCAGCCAGGAGGGTCCTGGGCAAAGTCAGAGACTGGGGCTGCTCAGGTCACCTGCTGGGCCTTGGGGGGCACGGCCTGGGGACCCCCAGCCCTGGCAGGGGACGTGGGGATCGGGGAAGGAACGACCCCCCAAACACAGGATCCCCCAAATCTCAGCGGGTGAGGGGCTGCCCCAGCCGGCTCCTTTTGGGGAGGGGAGGCCGGCCCTGTCCCCACCCACAGTGTGGGGGGGCTCTATTTGCCTCCCGTCCAGAAGAGCTCCGGATCCCCCTTGCAGCCCCGCCCGGGGTCTGTCCCCCCTCAAGGGCTCTATCCCCTCCAATCCTCCCTGTCCCATCCCCATGACTCCCTTCCCGCCCCAGCCTCTCCCTGTCTCCCCCAGCCCTCCCCGTCCCTCCCGTCCCCCCCGTTCCCTCCCGTTCCCTCCCGGTCTCTCCCCTCACCGGGCTTCGCCGGGCAGGTCGCGGCGTTTCCCCGTGCGCAGGCGCGGCAGGAAGTGACGTAGGGAGGCCACGGATGCCGCTGCAGCGCCCCCTGCTGGCAGGGAGGACACAGAGCGGGCAGGGGGCGGGGCCGGGGGCGGGGCGAAGCCGCCTGCGCCCCCTGGCGGGAAAGAGAGGGGGAATAAGGGGGGGTGTACATGTGTGTTCATGTGTGTGTTCATGTGTGTGAGTGTGTGTGCACGCGTGCGAATGGGTGTGTTCACATGTGTTCATGTGTGTGAGTCTGTGTGTGCGTTCACATGTGTGTTCACGTGTGTTCGTGTGCGTTCACGTGTGTGTACACGTTTGTGTGTGTACGTTTGTGTGTGTGTGTTCACGTGTCTGTCCCTCCTGTCCCCAAATCCCCCATCCCCCCAGTCCCCTCATTCCTCCCGAGCCCCCCATGCTCCCCAACCCCTCAACCCCCCAATCCCCTCATCCCCCCTGAACCCCTCAGACCCCAAAGCCCCTCCTGCAGCCCCCCCGCACCCCTCCAGCTCCCCGCACCCCCCTCTCCTCCCGTCTTTCACACACACACATACACACACACACCCCCTTCCCTTCTCCTTTGCCTTTTTCCCCCTCGTTTTCCCATGTTATTGTTTTATTCCCGGTTTCAGCCGCGGCTCCATTTGCTGCCGTTTGACCTGAACGGCTCAAATTAAAACCCAACTTTCTGTGCGCCGAGCAGGGGTAGTCGGAGGGACCCCCCCTCATTTCCCCCCCCCTTCTCGGTGTCCCCCCCCGCGGTCGCTGATGGGTTTAATGTCCCCGTAATGGCTTTGACCTTGCGATTGATGGTGGGATCGGTGAAGCCGCCTCGGCGTGACGGGGGCTCGGGGGGTGGGGGGGGGCACGGGGGGGTCCCTCACTTTTTAAGGGGGGGCTGGATTCGGGTGGGGTTGGGGAAACTGAGGCGCGAATGGGACAGGGTGAGGACTGATATGAATTTGGGGCGTGGGAAGGTGATGGGGGGGCTGGGAGTGGGAGTGGGGGTACGGGAGGGGTGTTGGGGGCTTCAAGGTGGGGGGGGACACACACGCGTGTGCCAGGGTTATGTGCGTGTGCCTGGCTGGGGGGTCCCCGGGGTGCGGGGGCTGCCGGGGGTGCCCCCCACCCTGCGGGGCTGCCGGAGGGGGGCTGCCAGGGCTGGGGGGTCTCGGGGCGGGGGTTATCGGGAAGGGGGGGTCCTGTTGCCCCACCGGCCCCATTCCCGCTCCCCTCCCCGTCCCGGTTCCGGCTCTGGCGCAGTCGCCGCCCGCGCTGCATCTTAATGAGGCGGCGGCGGGGGGGGACCGGCCCCGCGGAGACCCCAGAGACGGGGATGGGGTGGGATGGGATGGGGACGGGATGAGCACGGGATGGGGACGGGGCCAGATGCCTCCCTCCGCCCCCACATCCCACCGGAGCCCCCCGAGGGGCCGGTGATGAGGGGGGGGGAATGTTTTGGGGGTCTCGGGAGGATCCCCCTGCACCGGCAGGGCCGGTGACAGGCAGGGGAAGGAAGGACAGTCACACTCCCCCCGCATCCCCCCGTGGCCCCGGGGTGGGTGACATCCCGGTGACAGCTGGTGTCCCCAGGGTGGCAGCCAGACAGCAGGACACTGCGGATGCAGAGCAGAACCGTCACCCCCAGCACCTCCAGAGAGAGCACCCAAGGCCCCCCACCCCCCTGCCTGTGTCCCCACCCCTTGGGTGCTCCCCACATCCCACCTCCCACCTCCCCCTCGGCGGGGCTTCCCCCACCCGTGTTGGCACCACGGGGCACTGCCAGCCCCCGGGAACGACCATCCAGGCCCCCTTGGGTGCCACCAGACCCCCGAGGAGGGGGCAGTGCCGGCGGCACCCACGCGTGAAATACGGCCCATAAATCCCTGCCCTGTTGTGTCTCGCGGCTCAATTAGAACCCGGAGCGACATGATTCAGCCGAGGGGATGGCGTCATGGGAGGCAGGAAAATGGAGGGAATTAGCGGCTGGAGAGCCAGGCGGGGAGAAAAACCTGTCTTTTGGGGGGGTCATTAATGGATTTTTCACCCTCGTGGTGCCAGTGAAGGGTTGGGATGCGCCGAATTTATCCCAGGGGGAATTTGGGGTGTCAACCACATCATGCTGCAAAAACAGCTTTAACCCCCCCCCCACTGTCACCATCCCCTCTCATCCCAGAAATGGGGGCTTTGCAGGGACTTTTCCAGCTGGGAGGAGTCCCCACACAGCCCACAACGATGGGAATGAGGGTACCTGAACCCCCTCAGCTCCCTTGACCACAGCCACGCTCCGTTTGGCTCTGGCCGCCTCTGCCGAGGATTTTCTTTTCTTCTTCTTTTTTTTTTTTCTTTTTTTTTTACATGCTCTTTTATGACAAACTTTACTTTACGTTTGACATTTAAAAGCTGATCAGATCTTCCCTCCAGGACAGGGGAAATGGAGATATTTATTGGGGTCTCGCCGATGCTGGAGGAGCTGTGAGATTTACTCCGACAGCGCGGCAGGATTATGGATCTTGTCTGTCCGGCCGGGACGCCGGGGCTGGGGCTGTGCCAGGGGCAGGGGACAGCGATTTATAGGGGGCTCAGGGCCTGGTTTAGCCCCCCTGAGAAGGGTTGGCAGGAAGGGGGTGAGAGCCCGGCCGAGCTGGTGAGGATTCTCCGGCATCAGGTGTGAGGCTGAGCTGCCCGTGTCACTCTCTGGAGGGGTTTTTGTGTTGAAAGTGAGAGGTTTGGGGTTTTTGTGTGACCCTGCAGCCCCTCACTGCCCCCAGACACCCAGCTGGCTGCTCTCCTGCTTCCCTGCCGGCCCCAACCCTGTGGCACCTCCCGCCTGGGGCTGTGCCGTGGCTTGGGGACAGCATCTGGGACGTGGGGACACATCCAGGGTTGGGGATGGTCTCTTGCGTGTGGGACACAACTTGGGGACCACGTCTGGTACTTTGGGGTGCTCTCTCAGGCTGGGGACTGAGTCACACCTGGGTCAGTGTCTCGGGACGGTGATTTGGAGCCGGAGACACGTCTGGGGTCAAGGGACAGTGACTTGGAGCTGGGGGGGTTGGCTTGGCTTGGGGCCAGTGCCCCAGAGCTGGGGGGGTGTCCCAGAGCTGGGACACACAGTGGGGAGGGACATTTCCTCTGAACGGGGACAGTCCCTCGTCCCCGGGGACACACCAGGCCCAGGGCTGGTGTCTCTGACCCTTTGGGGACACACGAGGAGGAGACCTCACAGTGAGTGTGGGAATGAACAATGTGTGTGTGCACGTACAACATGTGTGTGCACATACAACATATGTGCACGTGTGTGTGCACGTACATGTGTGTGTGCACGTACATGTGTGTTTTCATGTACTAACACAAGTGTGTGTATGTGTGTGTGCATGTACTGATGCATATGTGTGCATGTACTAACACGTGTGCACATACCAACATATGTGTGCACGTACCAACACGGGTGTGCACAGGTGAGTGTGCATGCGTGGGAGTTCACATGTTATGTGTGTTCACACCTGCACAGGTGAGTGTACATGCGTGGGAGTTCACATGTTATGTGTGTTCACACCTGCACAGGTGAGTGTGCATGAGTGGGTGTGCACATGTTACATGTGTGTTCACACCTGCACAGGTGAGTGTGCATGAGTGGGTGTGCACGTGTTACATGTGTGTTCACACCTGCACAGGTGAGTGTGCATGAGTGGGTGTGCACGTGTTACATGAGTGTTCACACCTGCACAGGTGAGTGTGCATGAGTGGGTGTGCACATGTTACATGAGTGTTCACACCTGCACAGGTGACTGTGCATGCCCAGGTCACACGTGTGTTCACACCTGCACACGCCTGTGCACGCACACGGTGTTGCACCGACATCTCCCCTCACCATTTACAGTCCTTTTTCCTGCTCGAGCCAAAACCTGGTGTTTTTCCCCTCAAACTACATCCCAGCTCCCCTTATTTTTTGGGGGAGTGGAGGTTTGGGGGTCCCCTGGGCGGTGCTGCCCTGGGAGCGGGGGGGCACGGGGGACGCGGGGGGGCGAGGGCTCGGCTCTCTCCCCCTCCCCTGCACTGCACCACGATGCTACGGAAAATCAAATCCCTGCAGTGGCGAGCGGGGAAACATAAAAAAAACGGGAATAGAAGCTCGGAGCGGGGGGGGGAGACCGGGAAAGGTCACCCGCTCCGACCAAAGCCATCTGGGGACAAGTGGGGTCCTCGCTGTCACCCGCTTTTTCCACTCTCCCCATCCTGCTGCCCCCTCCCCCCCCCAAATCCCACCCTTCCAGTTCCCCCCTCCGGGGCCCAGGGGGTGCCCTCGGCTCGGGGGCGGCTCCGGCAGGACCCCCAATTACAGAGCTGTGATTTATTGGCGCAACCGCCACCCCTCCCAACCACGGACTCACAACAAAAGACCCCGTGGAGGGGGGGAACCAATCCGGCCTCTTTCCTCCCAATATTTTCCGCTGTTCCTTTGTTCTCCTGCCGCAGGGACGGCAGCGCCCGCGGCCAGGGCTCGGGCTGCTCCCGGCGTTTTACTGTCTCCCTTTCCTGGAGGGTTTTCACCTAAACCGGGGTAGTTTTTGCCCCCGTTGCCACCCCTCGGATCCCCATCGCCGGCAGCGGGGAGAAGATGGGGGTGGATGGGTCCAGGGATGGGGTGGGGGGACGTGGGATGGGTCATGGGCTGGGAAAATGAGAGTGGGATGGGATGGGATGGGATGGGATGGGATGGGATGCATGGAGAGCCGGGGTGGGATGGGGTGGGGCAGGGTGGGGTGGGAAGCAGCGTTCCAGGATGGGAAGGGTATCCACAGGCCAGCGCAGGGGCCGTGGGATGTGGCTGTGTCACAGGAGGGGACACGGACACCCGTGGGTGCCCCACAGGGAAGTGACACAGTGGGTGTCACCCGGGGATGTTCAGGTAACACCCAAGGACCCGGCGCAGGGCAGAGCCGACGTTTCGGCCGCTGCCTGGGCTGGGGTCAGTCCCCGAAATGGGGACGGGGAGGCGGATCCAGCGATTCCTATTTTCGGGACAATTGCTCCACCCTCAGGGCTGGCCCAGGAGCGCAGGAACCCTGGGACCAACCCCCAAAACTCCCCCGGGACCTGCCACCCACCCACGGCAGCCCAGGGCTGGCCAAGAGCTCGGCGAGGCTCCTCGCACCCCACTAGCCCCCCAAAAACCCCAGAGCCCCCCGGCACAGCTCAGCCCTCCCGGCGAAAGGTCTTGACGGGGGGGGAAGAGCTCAGGTTTGGGTCGGGGGGTGCAGTGGGGCTGCCGGGGTCACACACTGACCCTCCTACTGCTGTCACCCCCATCTCCGCATTGGGGTACCCCAAAGCCAGGGCAGCGGCTTTGCCCCCCCCCGGCAGGATTTTGGGGGAGCAGCGAGTCCCGGGGTCCCACGGCCACCCCGACGCTGCCACTGGAAGCCTCCCGTGCTCAAAGCGAGCTGGGAAATGGGATTCGTTCCACCAGCCCCGGCGACAAAAGGAGGGAAAAAGAGCCGCCAAAGCCGCTGGAAAATGAATATTTAAAAGAGAAGGAAACCCATTAAACCGGCTTCATTTTTATTCCCATTACAGCCCATTAAATCAACGCCGGGGCAGGCAGAGGCAAAGTGGCTGCGGGAGGGGAGGAGGGGGACAGCTCTGCACTTTGGGGGGGACAAATTCAGCCACCAGCTCTGCCCTGGGGAGCCCTCTGGCACCGCGGCCCCTCCCGTGCCTCAGTTTCCCCGAGTGCAAACCCGGCGTTCTCCAGCTCTCCCTGTTTCCCCACGCAGAGGTGAAAATCAGGAGTGGTGGGGACGAGGCTGCCTCAAGGTCGGGAGCAGCGATCTGGGGATGGAAGTGGCTCCCAAAACCCCGCTGACGTGGAGGCCGGGAGGCCGAGGCGCCCCTGAACCCCAAAGCCAGTGACACGGGAGCTCCCTGAGCTCCGCTGCCGCTTTATGGGGCCGAACATCAGGACTTTGGGCAATGCAGGTCATAAAAGCGACGGGAGCCCAGCTGCAAAACGGCCGGGGAGACCCGTTTTGGGGAAAAGCCAGTGAAAAATAGGCATGTCCGTGCTGCTGTCTCACCCTTCCCGGTGGGAATGCTGCTGGAAGGGTTCGTGCTCCTGGGATGATCCCCTCGCCCCCAAACCCCATTTCTCATCCCTTGGGTGGTGGGGGACACCCAAGGTCATGGTTGTGTCGGGGACCCTCCCCCGAGTTTGGGGCTGCCCTTGGCTCCCTGTCTGTCTCCCAGCACGTCCTGCCCGTCCCCACCACCCCCCGTGGGGACCACTGGGACCACTTTCCAGCTGAACGGCCCCACCACGTTGGCCGGGGATGCTTGGAAAGTTGAAGAGCAGCCGAGGGAAGGTTTCCATGGCAACGGCCAAAAAAAAAAAAAAAAAAAAAAAAAAAAAAGCCGTCTCGGTTCCTCCATTTGGGGTAACGGCTCCATTTGTATGCAGGAGCAAGAGCTCGGAAAGTCGAGCAGAAAATCAAACTGGCGAAGGAGCGTCGGGATTATGAGGGAGGTGGGAGAGCGGCCCGAGGTTGTTCGGTGCCATTCTGGGGAGGAGGACATGGGGGGAGACAGGAGGGGGACGGGAGGGGGACAGAGAGGGGGACAGAGATGGGGATGGGGACAAGGATGGGGTTGGGAATGGGGATGGGGTTGGCACAGGGTGGGGACAGGACACAGATGGGAACGGGGATGGGGGCACAGATGTGGACAGGATGGGGATGGAGACAGGGGTGGGGATGGGAACAGGATGGGGGCAGGATGAGGACAGGATGAGGACAGGGAAAGTGGGGAGGTCTGGGAGGTTTGGGCGCTCTGGCCAAGCTGGTGTGGGAGAGATGGAGGCCAAGGGGAAGAAGAGGGAGGAAGGAGATGCCTAAGGAGAGAGGGATCCTTCCTTCCTTCCTTCCTTCCTTCCTTCCTTCCTTCCTCCCTCCCTCTCTCCTTCCCTCCTTCCCCTCTCCTTTCTACCCATCCTAAAACATCCCCACTGCAAACAGCTTTACATTCCTCAGAGGAGAAAAATCACCAAAACCCCCAAATATTCACCCAAAAGTGTGTTTTCTCCAGCCTTTTTCTATTTTACCAGCATTTCTGCTCCTCACGACACGAGGAGGTGAAGCCTTTGCCGATGGGAGCGGTTGGAGGTTGGCTCTGTCCCTCTAATATATCATTTTTATTTCCTGTTGTAACTGACAAATTGTTCCGTATTTTATATCGAATCCCTCCAGGCAAAGGGGGCTGTGGGATGTGCTTTTTTTTTTTTTTTTTTTGTAGTACCTAGGAAAAAAAAAAAAAAGAGAGAGAGAGAGATCTGGAAAAATCAAATAATAAAATAAGAAAAAAAAAAAAGTTAAAACAGTCCAAAAGCAGAGCCGTGGTGGTAATGAGCACCGCAGAGAGGCTCCATAAACCTCAGCAAGGCTGCAGGGATGGGCAAGGAGGGGGATAAAAAGCCAGCAGGCAGAATTTCCCTCCCCCCCCCAAACCTTTTACTGCCTCCAAAAACGCTGGGGAAAATTTCTCGCTCCCCGCACTGCGCCCAATTACCATCAGGTTGCAAACACACCCAAAACCCCACTTATTTCCCCATAAAGCAGCTCCACTCCTGCAGCATCTCAGCTGGCAAAGGGGAAAAAAAAAAAAAAGAACCCTTAGGGAATAAAAAAAAAAATAAAAAAATCTGATTTTATTTTTTTTTTTCCATGTAAAGCTTGGATTCTTCTCCTTAAAACCCCATTTCCATCGGGATTTTAATTGTCTTTGAAAAGGTCAGGCGACGCTTCTTCCCTCAGGTTTCATTTTGCTTTATTTATTCACCCCGGGAGGAACCAGTGTTGGCTTAGAAATCCGCTGTTTTGGGGTAAAATCATGTTAATCGAATTAAAAAGAAAGGAAAAAGAGAAAAATCGGAGGTTGTTCTTTTTTTCCTGCTCTGAAATCCCCACGTGGCTCTTGCTGCTCGTTGCTGCCGAGGGCTGGTTGGCTCCGGGCTCCCTGCAATGCTCCATATATTTTTTTCCCCTATATCCGTGGGTTTTGCCCCATTTTATGACACTGTGTGGGATTTTATGCATCTGATTTAACTGGGAAGGGGGGGAATAATCAAAGCACAAACCCAACCCCATCCATCCAGTGCCAACCTCAGACACCCCCCCGGGCACGAGTGGCCCCAAAATCCTTGGGAATTGCCCCGTTTTGCACTTTGTGCTGCTTTTGAGGCGCTTCCCGCCCTCGGCTCTGCCCCTGCTGGATGTCATTTGGGGTAAACTCGCCCTTTGGGGGATGGGAGGTGGCAGGAAGGGGCGTTTTGGTGGCCACTGCTCTGCTCTCAGTAGCCCTGTAGAGGGACTCCTGTATCCAAGAGCCACCGAGATCCTTGGGAGCGCTTTTGGGTGGAAACCCATCCTTTTCCCAGCCTGAAGAGCCAAATTCCTGGGGATAAAGGAGCAAACCCGTTTCCCAACACCCCGTGGCCGGGGGATGCTCCAAGTTGCTGCAGGTCTTTGGGGGGGGGGCTTTTCCCCCCTCCCTTCTGCCGTGTCCACCTTGCAAATCTCTCCTTATTTTTATGGGTTAGTCGATCCATTTGGAGCATTTCTGGCTTGTTTATAAATATCCCCGTCTATAAATAGCTGTGCAGGGAGAACGGGGCCGTTAGCCCAGGGCTCTTCAATCAGGCCAGGGAGCTGAAGATAAATAAATTCAAGCAGGAAACGAGATGTTCCTCTCCAGTGGGACAATGGCACCGTGGCAAACACAGATTCACGGGAAAAGAGGCTTCTTATTTAGGATAATGCAGGGGGGAAATGTCCTCGTTCCACTGGGGACCCCGGTGGAGCCTGGGGAAGGGGACTGTGACCACGTGTGGGGTGACAGTGGCAGAGGGAGGTCCCCCTTTTCCCCAGGGCTGCTCCAGGGTGGCTTGCCTGGGTCAAAAAAGCAATTAAAGGGTTGCATTGAGGGAAAATCAGTAATTAATAATGAAATACTGTGTGAATATGGACAGGCAGCACGAATATGGACGCAGGGACCCCACACTGGAGGAGAAACAGCCCCATGTCCCCTCCCCAGGCGCCCCAAAAGGGGTTGTTGGCTGAATTAATGCCCCTTTCCCACCCTGGCATTCCCCCCCGGTTGCCCCTCCCTGGTCAGAAGCCGCTTCCCCGGGTCAAGTCTCTCCCCAAAACCTCATTTATTTCTTGGGGAAGGGGGGGGGGAAATATCGATGTGAGGGGTCAGAGCCAAGACACTGAAAATTTGGGGGTGTAAAACGCGGTGCTGAACCCCCCCGGGGGTTCGAGCAGCTGGTTTTCGCTGTTCGGCTTTTTCCTTCCCCTGCAAAGGGTTTGGGGAAGTTGGGGGGGGGGCAAATCCTTCCCCCAGCCCCGCGTCCTCCCGGCAGCGCCGATGGATCCCGGCCCTCACCAGCGGGAGCGTCGTGGCCGCGCATCCGCGGGGACACCGCGGGGACACCCGCACCCACCAGCACCCCGGGGGGTGCCCCTGGCTCCCCGCTCCCCCTCCCACCTCCTGTTAAGCGGCTCTTTTTCCTTTTTTTTTTTTAACGCTTTTCCACGAGGATTCTCGCTCGTCCCCTCGCCAAAAATCCAGCGGAATTCGGGCAGTTCTCAGCCGCGCTGATAACGGGGGGGGGGGGGGGGGAAACTCTGAATTATACCCTGGATGAGACAGCTGGGGGAAAGGGGAGACACGGCAGCGACGCGCTCTGCAGAGGGAGGAGCACAACCCTGTGTCAGACACTAGAGAAGCCACGCAGGAGGCAGCGAGCCCCAGGGAGGCGATCCCGGGGGATGGGGTGCTGCAGCCCGGCCGAATCCTGCCGCAGGCGCTTTGCAAAAGAGCCAAATCCTGCCAAATCCTCTGTCTGCGGAGGGTGCCGGACCCGGCCATTTTGGGCGGAGAAAAGACAAGAAAGGGGATGGGGAGGGGAGGGGGGAAATACAAATTAAAAAGATTGAAATCACCCTGTCGATCTCTGTGCTGACAGCGTGGAAAAAAAAAAAAAAAAAAGAGAGAGAAAGAGAGAGGAAAAAAGCCCAACTAATTATATTTTATTTGCTGATCCAAAGGAAAACGAGCGGCTGCAGGCGAGGAGGGAGCGGGTCTGGGAGGGCGCTCGGTGGAAGAGGCGGCGGCGCAGGGTTTGCACAATCCGCGAGGGTTTACCTCTCCAGGGTGCATTTTCTGGGCAGCCGCCTCCTGTCTGGGCTCTGCTAGTCGCAGCTTGTTGTCTCACCGGGCTCTGCGGTGGGTTGGGCTCCTTTGTGCACCTTCCAGAGCCGGCAGGATGAGGGAACAGCGCGAGGGCACACGGGGAAAAGTCCCTGTGTGGAAATGCTGGGTTGGGAGCTGGCGGGTGCTGGTTGGGTTTGTGCAGAGCTGGGGGGACAGAGAGACCACAGGGCTGGGGAGGGACCCCTCCGGGTTTGCCTTTGTCTGGGGCACATCCCTGCTGTCGTTTTGTTTTTGCACGGGAGGGAGCATCTCTCCTGCTTTTGCACCACAGGAACTTCCCATCTTGGTTTTGCTCTTGTGCCACAGAAACATCCCTGACTCAACTTGATGGGGGAACATCCCAGCCTTGGCTTTGCTTTTACACCAGAAGAGCATCCCCACGCTGCCCCCTGGACATCCCCACCTTGGCTTTGCTCTGGTATCACTGGACATCCCCATCACTCTGCCCTCCTGCACTGGGGGAACATCCCAGCCTTGGATTTGCTCTTGTGCCACTGCAGCATCTCCACCTTGGCTTTGCTCTTGCAGCAGGAGAGCATCTCTACATTGCTTTTGCTCTTGCACCCCTGGACACCCCACCTTGGCTTTGCTCTTCTGTCCCAGGACATCCCCACCTTGGCTTTGCTCTTTTGTCCCAGGACATCCCCACCTTGGCTTTGCTCCTGAGCCCCAGGACCACTGACCCCCCTGGGGCAAAGCCGAGCTGAGACCTCACCCCCGGTTCTGCCCCCGCTTTGCACCAACCTCTCTACGAGCTCCACTGGGCCATTCTTTGCAAGACTTGCACGGGGATGCCAAAGAGCAAAGAAAAAAACCTGGAGGAAAGTCGTGGGGAGGGCAGGTTCTCCTCGTGCCCCATCCCGTGCGGAGCCGGGCGCTGCAGCCTGGGAGGCTCGGCCTGTTGTGGCTTGTTCCCTGCATGAGGAGGGATGTATCCGTGAGGTTCTGCCTCCCTTTGGGGCTCTGTGAGGCTCCAGAGGCTGCACAGCAATTACCCCCTCCTTGCTCCCACGATTTTTTTGACATTCCTGCCAAAAACGACCCGAATTTCCCTCCCTTCTCCGAGCTGGATCCTCCCTCCATCCTGTGCCCTGTGCCCTGACGGAGCCCCCTTGCATCAGGCAGGCAGGAGAAGATCTGCAACTTGCCATTTTTTTTTCTAGTAAAATGGATGAAACCCCTAAAAGCCGATGAAAATCAAGCCAGCGAGGCAGAGCGGGTGCCCGAGCCCGGCTGTGCAATCACCCCCACGTCAGCCTGCAATTAATGCCCTGATGAAATCCAAACAGGTTTCACTCCGTGGAAAGTCCGTGTCTCGCCTTCCAGTAAACTCTACCTCGGTTTAATTGGCTCTAATTTGCATGAAAACAATTATTGGCCGCGTTTTGCCTCTGGAAAGGTTGGGAAAGTTATGGAAATGTCTGGAAAAAAAAAAGGCCTTCGTGAATCACCGGCATCAGCAGCCGCTTTGCATCTGGTGAGAGCCAGAACCTTTGTGCCTGGGGGTGTAAAGCTTGAAGTGTCCTCTGAGGTTAGAAAGGGAAGGGAGAGGATGGGGTTTGACTGGAGAGAAAGTCAAGGATTGGTTTTGGGGGGAAAATAGGTGTCCTGATGCTCCAGTGATTGGCTCTGGGCCTAAGCCAGGCCTAAGCGTTGACATCACAGCTTGGGATTGATCAACCCAGAGCAAAAATGCTCCTTCAGTCCTCAAATCATCCTGAAGGGGAAAAAGTTGGGGTGCAAGAACCTAAAATCAGGGTTCACCTGGTGCCAGGGTGCCCAGTGCCAGAGGGTGCATCCCCAGCCCCTGCTGCCCCCTCCAGACACAGAAGCAATCCAAAGCAATCCAAAGCAATCCAAAACAATCCTCACAAGAGAAGCAATTTTGTTCCTTTCTCTCCCTCTTCCTTTCTTGCTTTTTAAAGCCCAAAAAAAAGCACTATGTGTGGTGCAAAAAAACTTAAAAAAAAAAAAACCACACACAAAAACCCCCAACCCCCCCCCCCCCAAAAAAAAAACTTAAAAAAAAACCCCACACACACACACAAAAAAAAATAAAAAATCCCCGTTGTGCATCCCGTCGGGCTCCACCGGGATTTCGGGGGCTCGAAGAGGGCGCCCACGGGAGCTCGGCCACGTGGCAGCGTTTAGGCGAGAGCCGTAAATCACGGCCGGCTGCTGAGTGGGGAAAGCAGAGGAAAATCCCCGCGGCGGCTGCGGTCGGAGCCGCCGCTCGCTCGAGGCTTCCCGGGGGCGGCGGCGGCGCCTCGGGGTGCCCCCAGTTTGGGCGCACACAAAGGATGCCACCCCCCCCCTCCTTTGGGGGGGCATCGCGTGGGTGGCACATCCGAGCGCCCACCCAAAAAGGGTTTGATTTGGGAGCGGTGGAGGGGGGGGGGGGGGGGGGGGGGATGTTGTTTTGTTGGAGCTCTCGTTCCGTCCGGTGTTTATTCGCCTCCTGAATTATTAGGGAGCATCCCAGACCGTTTGCGGCGTGGCGCGTCTTGCTATGCGCGCCGCGGTCACTAGATGGGGAGATAACAGCTTCGCACGGAGCCTGCCTGGCTTTCCGGAGCTCCTCCATCCCGGGATTTCCAGCCAGGAGCTGGAGGCGGAGGGGCGCGGGAGATGCACCCCAGCACCCCCGCGCCGGGGCAGCGGGCGCCCACCGAGCCCCACCCCAAAATGTCCATCGTACTGGGGGCTCGTGGCCCCGGGCGAGCGGTGACCGAGCGGCTGGAGCCGCCTGATCCCGGTGCCAGGAGCCTCCTCTCGCTGCCGCCTCCCCAGGCGTGAGTTATAACGTGCAATAAAAAGGGAATCAGTGCAGTGATGCCAGTTAGTGCGACTGATCCAAGACCCGGCCTATTAACTGGTGAGTGGAGCATCCGTCTTGGCTCTCATTAGAAACCCAGCCAACTACCCAGGGATAAATCTTGAGACGCGTGTGGGAGCACGGCTCGGTGGCCAGAGCATCCAGGCTCCCTGGGGTTTGCCCCTGGAGCTGCATCTGACACTTTCAAGGAGCCAAAGGGTATTTAGGCTCTGGTCATTCACCCAGGGATGCACAGGGGGGAGATGAGGAAGCAGGGAGAGCCCCAGGAGCACCCCATGGAGATGGAGGTAGGGAAGGGAGACTGAGTATGGAGCAGTCAGTGCTCAGGCAGTGCAGGGTGGCACTCCATTGCCAATGGTATCCCATCACTAATGGCATTCCATCACCAATAGTATCCCATCACCAATGGTATTCCATCACCAATAGTATCCCACCACCAAAGGCATTCCATCACCAATAGTATCCCACCACCAAAGGCATTCCATCACCAATAGTATCCCATCACCAATGGTATTCCATCACCAATAGTATCCCACCACCAATGGCATTCCATCACCAATAGTATCCCACCACCAAAGGCATTCCATCACCAATAGTATCCCATCACCAATGGCATTCCATCATCAATGCATCCTATCACCCACAGTATCTCATCACCCACAGTATCCCACCACCAGTGTCATCCCATCACCCACAGTATCCCACCACCAGTGGCATCCCATCGACATCATCCCATCATCCATATATCCCACTGCCAGCAGCATCCCAGACCCAGCAGCATCCCAGACCCAGCAGCATCCCAGACCCAGCAACCCACCACCACCATCATCCCACTGCCAGCAGCATCCCAGACCCAGCAGCATCCCAGACCCAGCAGCATCCCAGACCCAGCAGCATCCCAGACCCAGCAGCCTCCCATCCCTGTTGGGAGCCACCCTTCCCTGAAGGACACGGCGGCTCTGCCGCTCCTGCACGTGCCCGTGTTTGCTTTCTCTCCACCTCTCTCCATTAATCTCGGCGTGATTTACGGGAACGTGCTATTTATCTTTTTCTCCCTCCTTGGCCGGGCTGGACTGGAGGATCCGCACCTTTTTATGGAGCAATAAAGCCCGCACAATGAAGAGGATTTCGGGAGGTTTTCCAGCCGCAGGGGAACGAGGGGATGTTGCGGGAGGTGAGTCGGGGGCCTGGGACACTGCGGCCACCTGTGCAAGGAACCACGGGCTCGTGGATGGAGGCACAACCCACCCAAACAACCTCCCAGAGATGCTTGGTGGCATCTTGCAGAAGACTGTGGCTGCCCATGAGGGATGTGGGTCTCCCTGTGCCTCAGGCACTTGGACACTGTGGCTTTACCAACGGGGACACCCCTCCCTGTGATGTGGTGGGGACATCTCTCAGCCCAGTCACGACCACACTGGCGTGGTCACAGTGGTCACCCTTATGGAACTTTGGCTAAACCCCCAGATTCCCTCCCTTAAAATCCTCCACAGCCCCTTCCTCCCCACACAGCTCCGCCTCCAGACCACACTTTTGTCTTGAATTTGAAATAAAATCCCATTCCATTTTCTTCCAGCCCAGCAGTGGCGCAGCCCTGGCTTCCAGATGACCGGCACTTTACGGGAATACCTCCCTGGGAAAGCTGTGCCAGCGCTGCCTTGGCCGGGGGCGTTGATTTAAAAGCTGCTTCGACGTAACCCCATCGTCTGCAGCCTTCAGTCAAATCAATAGAAAGCAGGTTTGAATCAAATTGAAAATCCCCAGATCCAGGGCCTGGTGCCATAAATCAATATTGAAATCAGACACGGAATTAAACAGGGGCAATTTGAGGGGAGATGGGGAGCCGAGATTTCCCTGCGTGTTTCCGAGTGCAGCGAGGGACTGGCTGAGGAGCAGGAAGGTCTCACCCGAAGAGCAGCCACAGGGTTTGAAGGGCAATGCAGGGGAGCAGGAGGTGGGAAGGGACCTCTGGGAGAGGATTTTGGGCTCTTGGTGTGTCACAGGGCTCAGCTGAGGGTGCAGGGACCAGCACTGCTGGCTGGAAGGGACCCCAAAGGGCTCTCAGCCGACACTGGACTGCTGGAGATGACGAAGACTTGAAGATTTAAGGATGGTGATGCTGCCAAGGATGGAGATGGTCCACTTGCCCCAGGGCTTCCTCTCCTTATACCCATCAAGAGCTGGGCTACAGCCAGCAGGGAGTGTGAGGACCCTCATGGTGATTCCTCTGCCCTGGCTCCAATGTCACCCCTCCAAAGGGACAAGCTGGAGGACATCCTTAACAAGAAACCACTGCTGAAGATCAGGGAGGTGACACCCAGCCCAATCATCTTGGGCTTGGATAATGTCCTCTTGTCTCCAGCCCGGAGCAAACCTCACCACTGCTCCTGAACTGACCAAATTTGGGAGGTTTTTCGACTCACCTGCGTGTCGCAGTGGACAGGGTGCCAACATCCCTCTGCCTGCCACCAGCCCTCCTCCTGGAGGACCTAAATCTCTCTGGAAGCCAGTTGTAAAACCCAGGCACGGAGGTGTTTTTACAACCTCCCCCTCCTTCCCACCCGGGGCCGGCCCAGAGCAGTGTCCCCGCGGGGAGCTGGCCCTCGCCTCTTGGCCGGGGCTCATCTGGCACGGCCGTGTGTGTGAGTAGTCGCCTTGTCAAGGAGTTGGAGCGTCTCCAACCTGATGTTTTTCATTTTGTTGTCAGCTGCTCGCCAGCATCCAGCCCCGCTGGCTCCCCCCCGGCAGCGGCTGCCGCAGGGGGAGCGCCCGGCGAGCAGGAGGGACCTGCCAGGGCGGGTGGTGGTGTCCTCCTGGCTGCCTGGGCTACCCCTCACGTGTCCTGTATTGATTATTTTTCACAGCAATACCCCCTGGAGAGGCTGGGGAGGCTGAGCCGTGGTTCCAGCTGGGCCCGGAGCACCTCTGCCACCACCGAGGGCACACGCAGCTCTCAGCACGGGGCAGATGAGGGGGCACCAGGGTGTGTTGGGGGCTGTGGTCGTGGCACTCATGTCACATCACACCCCCCTGACTGCTCCTCCTGTCAGCTTGGTGGCCAGAAACCATCAACAGGGATTTGGTGCTGTGGGTGAAACCCCACAGGGGGTTGTGCCAACCCCCCCACGATGGGGAGGCAGCTCAGCTCCCCGGCTCCTCATCCTCAGCCAAGCAGCAGCCTGGCCCGGCGCCCGCATCTCCCCGCCTCGTTAACGTCAGGGGGATTGATGGGGCTTTGGGATCGCCCCAAACGCCTCGACCTTGGAGAATCGGCCATTTCACATGGGCTTAAGGGATAAAACGACGCCGGAGCATCGCCCGGGCTCGGGATTCCTTCTCACCACGGCAGGCAGGAGCGTTCGGGGTGTGACAGTGGCCTGGCACCACCACGGCTTTATAAGGATGGATGGTTAGATGGAGATCATAAAGCCCAAGAGCATTAAATCTTGGCGAGACACCGGCCGCACTGCCGCAGCCACCCGGCTCAAAAGGCTATATATGTTTTTCATAATTCGTAATTACTTTTTTACAGTTCTCTCCCCATAACTCTGTCCATCATCCGGGTCAAAATATACAATGTGTGTGGGAGTGCGAGCCATAAAAACGTGAAAACAAACAGTTTGTCTTCGGGGAGATTAACGCACAGTTAAAAGCCCCATTTTAACACCCTCTCCACGCCGCCAGCCAATTAGCCCAGATAATGGGCTCCACTTGATATTTGAGTTTTATTTCATTTCGCAACGATACCAGTGCGCTTAATTGTGAACACGTGATCCCCTAATTGGCAGTGGTGTCATCTTCGAGGCATGTGGCTTACGCAAGGCGGCGGCGATTTGGGGCTAATCCAGAGGGGATTGGGCAAGGGAATTCTCTCTGAAATTCAGCCACCCCGGCTGGAAAGAGGAGGCTCCTGAATGGTGGACGGGGCCAGGGGAAGCCGCGGTGGAGGATGTGCTGCGCTGTGGGTTCTCTGATGGGGACAAAGCGTTGAGGGTCCTCCTTTGGGGATCTTTCCTCTCTGCTGTGTCAGTGAAATTTTGGAGACCTGGGCGTCGCTGCCTAATCCGGTTGGTTTTGGCCTCCAGGTCCAGAGTTACCGGGTGACCCCCACACTCACACGCAGAGAACAGTTGTGTAAACAGCCATTTTTCACCCCCCTTCACCTTTTTTTTTTTTTTCCTTTTTCTGCTTTGCAACTAAATGACTCCGGAGATGCCTCTCAAAAAAAAAAAAAAAAAAAAATCCCCACCCCGCAGCCCTCCCGTCCCTCCTTCTGCTCTTTGAGAATCCCTCAAAAAAAACTGTGACTGGTTTCCAAACATCCCATTCATGGGAGCTGGAAAGGGGCCACGTTTGGCTCCAGCGGAGCCGTGTCTTTTCTTGGCTGCAGCTGGAGAGATGTGGGGCAAAATATCGTGTGTTTCATTTCTCTGCCGGCTGGAAGGGATGCTGTGATGGAGGGCTGGGGGTAGGGAAGGATTTTGCCCCAAGAGAGGAAGCCGAAAACCATAACTCCTCGTGAAAGGGATATTTTTGGAAAGTTTGCCTCGGTTGGTGGGGCTGGAATGCGGCTCCTCGCGGTGAGTGACAAGGAGGAATTATGTTGGGACAGAAAATGGCCTTTCTTCGCCCCCCTGCCCAGCTCCCATCGGGGCTGACACCCAATATTATTTGTTTTAGGGGAGAAACAGCTGGGAGGGAGCTTTGGGGAGACGTTGTGGTCCTCTGGGTTTGCTTGGGGACAACGTTGTCCCTCTCCCCATGTTGTCCTCACCCAGCAGCCACCCTCCTCCCCCCATATCCCATGTCCAGCCCCACAACCCTTCTCTGGCCGTGGAGAACCACTTGCCTCAGTGGATGGGGCCATCAATGGAGCTTTTCCACCCTTTGTTCCCTTCCCGGGGCTTTTTTGCTACAAATTTCTTTCTTTGCTTTAGATTAATCCACCTGAGCGGGAAAGCAGCCCCTGAGCAGGAGAAATGCAGGTTTTTTCCCTTAAAAAAACCCCAAAGCTCTTTGCTGGCAGGGGATGGCTCCTCATGTCTCCCCCACCCTGAGCAGCCCCATCCACACTGGGTGGACTGGGGTGGAGAGGAACAGCTGAGAGGGACCTTTGGGGGATGTTTTTGTCCTCTGGGTTGGGGCTTCTGAGTTGTTTTTCCCCCCCCGTGACATTTCAAGATGGATTTTGGTCCGTGGGAACCACCTGGAGCAGGGCTGGAGGGAAGTTATGCCTGATGGATCACCGGGGTTATCCCTGCTGGGGGCAGGGTGGGGGGAAGAGAGAGTTTGTAGCTTGGAAAGAAAAGGAATGGAGAGAAAAAAAAGCATCTGGAAAGGGAAGAGAGGGGAAAAAAAACAACAAAAAAAAAAAAGAAAGAAAGAAAGAAAAAAAAATCCCATTAGGCAAATGAGAAGAACTGATGGGTAAATTGCCTTGGTTAAACATCTGCACAGTGTTACTGCCTTCAACCCAGACATACTGCTGCAGCCGCCCTGCCCCGGCTCTCCTGGGCCTTGGGAGCCCTCCTGGTTCCCCTGCTCAGCTCTGACGAAGGCAGCAGCTTTTATAAACAGCAGCTGAGGCGTCCTGGATGGGAAATTTGCCCGAATTACCAGGCCTGTCTTTAGATTTCAGTTTTGGTAAAGGGCAGTCGAGAGCGAGCCGCCGTCCTGAGTGACCCAACCCCAGCCTGCCCGGGTGGTGGGAGACAAAGGGGCAGGGCAGGGGGTCAGGTTGGCTTTTCATCTCAGTGGCTTGGTGGCACCTCTGGCTGGGTTTTATTGTCTTCAGCGTCAGGAGCTCCCCACAAAGCCATCAAAAAAGGTATATTTTGGGCCAGCTCAGCTTTCCCTTCACCATCACAGGATAATTCAGGGGGCTGGGGATCAGAAGATCATCTCCTGAGATTCATCCCAGGCTGGTGGCAGGTGAAATCCCCCTCAGCTGCTCGGTTGTTTGGTCCATCTGGATGGACCTTGGGCTGCTCATTCACAACAGGGCCCCCCAGCAGCCCCTGTGCCCCCACCCTCGTGGGCACAGCAAACCCCGCTGCGTCCCACCGGGATTTTGGGAGCAGTGCAAGGAAGGACAGCAGCCATCAGGTGTCCCTGCTGCAGCGTGAACCCCCCGTGAAGGCAGGAATGCTCAGCGGCCAAGCAGCCCCGGGACGAGCCAAGAAACTGCCTGTTATCCAGCAACCCGGAATCTGGCAACGGCTCCGGCTGCGCAAAACTTTTCACTTGGCCACCAGGCTGTTTTCCATCCTCGGGTTATTTCTCCGGCTTGGTTCGTGTTTACAGTGGATTAACCTGCTGTGAGGAGCCTAGGTATTATTTATGGCTAATTATTGGCATTTGTCTGGCTGGGAGGATGGCAGGAATACGATGCCGTGGCGCTTACGCGGCTCGTTCCAAACTGCGCTCGGCTCCTCCGCCCGAGCGTGCGTGTTTACGATGCCAGCTCACGTTATTTTCATTATCCCCTTCCCACTAATAAACTTTCGGTTGAACCGAAAGAAGACTTGAGAAGAGAAAAAATCCCTCGCAGAAGATGTTCTGGTGTCTTTCCAGAGGGCCATTGTCAAGAAATCAAGGGCGCAGCCTTACCCGGGGATGTGAGGAGTTCAGCTGCGGTGGATTCGCCGCATTTGCGTCGGATTAACTCCGGCTGGCGGCTGCCCGGCGGCTCGATCTTTGCATCTGAAAATAATGAGGCTGAGGGGATAATAGTCCTAAAGTGAATTTTTCAAAGCATCTTTTAAAAATGCCAAGGCCGGGGCTTGTGTTTACACTCAAGGCTTTCGGCGCGGTCGGGAGACGTCGTCTGCTTCAAAGGCGGGAAGAGAAAACATCTCTGGGTCAGAGCTCGACCTGGAGATTTTGTGGAAGAAGATGAGCAAGAGGAGATGTCCTGAAAATCCCATAAAGTCACAGGATGGTTTGGGTTGGAGCATCCCAGCTGGAGCCAGATGCATCCCATGGCTGTTGGGGACAAGGGTGTCAATGCATCTCCAAGACTATTTTTAAGCACTCTGGGTTTAAACTCAGCCTAAAGACCTTGGTGCAGCAGCAAAGTTCTTCACAGGATGCTCAGCTCCCAGCTCCGAAGAACCTCCAGACCCATCCAAGCTCCCTGTAAAGGTTTCCCTGCGCTGCAGCAGGACGCGACGGGCCTGGTTTTAAAATTAAACAAAGCAGATTTTTAACTGGTGTCATTATCCCGCCCTGAGTCCTGGCTGCTGCTGGGGCTTCCTCAAGCCCCACTTCCCTGCAGTGCCTCCAAAAGCGACAGCATCGACCCCTGGAAGTGTTTCCAGGGAATGTCCTCCCACAGTGGCCACCAAACCAGGGTCTGTTGGAGGTCCAGCACTTGCACATGGCACATCAGAGGGGCATTGCCCGGCCTGGCAGCCTGTACCCACCAGGAGATGATGCTGGAGTGCTCTTTCCAGGCCACCCCACACATTTCCCACTTCTCCCCAGCTGCCTGGAGGAGATCTTTGGGATAAGGTTTTCCTGAGCTCCAGGCAACCCAATGACCTCCGAGTCCACACTCGTCTCTGGGAGAAGCCGCTTTTTGTTCCGCACACATCAGCACAACCGAACACGTTATTGCTGCGTCTCTCGCCCAGCCATTTTTATTTGTTTCTCCAAAATCTTAAATAAACCTGTTTTTTAAAAGTACCCCTGGAACAAGGGAGCTGTATTATTATGGTAATTGGCTGGTGCTAATTATACTGATTACTGTAATAACCGTTTTGTTGTCACACAAATAAAGTGGATTACATCATTTGTAAGTGCCAGAGGCGAGCGATGGCTCTGGAGCAGAGAGCTGGAGAGTTATGTGGGTTTTCTCCTTGGGTGAGATGGTGCCCAGCAAGGGCACCTCCGATGTGGGACCCACGTGGAGCCAGGAGAGGTGTTGGATGGGGAGGATGGAGCCTCTGCGGAGGCACCTCTGCTCGTAGGGGCGTTGAGAGCTGGGTGGTGAAGGTGAGCTGAAGGGAACCGTCACTCCTCCAGCACTGACCTTGCTCACCTCCCTCATCCTTGGAAGGACTTTGGTTGCTATCAAGGATGTGATTGCGAAAGCACCCGCTATCTAATCCACCTTGCTCGAGCAGGTGGTGGATGAGATGCCACCTCTCCTCCCGCTCACCGACGCGCCCGGGATTTGGGGATCCTGCGGCCGTGGCTCCCCTGGGAAAGCCCAGACCCTCTCCCACCCGGCACCTTTCCTCACCCGCAGCCAGGAGCTGGGAACACCTCGGCATGTTGCAGCAAGCTGGCCTTGCCTGCGCTCCCTACGTGACTGTTGCAGGAGGACGCCGAGGGCTGAGCCGGGCCGTGCCCGCCCGTGCCGTCCTGCCAGCCACGGCACTTGGCTCTCACGTGGTTTTGGGGACGAGCTTCCCCTTCTGCCTTCAGCTCTGCACCCATCATCCCCCTTTAATTTCCCTGCCTTACAGCCTCACTGCCTGCATTAAACCCCACCCCCCAACAACCTCATTTTCCAGGGAAGTCGGCAAAAGCAGGTGTTTTGCCTTTTTCTCTGTGTGTGTGTGTGTGTGTGTGTGTGTGTCTCTCTCGCCTCCTCTCTCGTGCTGATGGGCCCCTGGAGCTTCTTTTACACGAAAGCAACACAGGTTGATGTATTTTTAAATGGCTTGATTTTATCACCCTGCTTAATGATTTGTCGCGTTATTTATTAGACAGTGTGATATCCAGAGGGATTCATCGCATTAACGTATAAATAATGTGGCAAATAGTTCAATAGAGCCATAAAAAAGGGGATTTAGAAATAAATTGACCTATGTTTGCTACATGTAAACGAAGGTGGTGAATGATAATGTGTGTCATGCCCTTAAGCGTGAAAAATGGGGGCCAAGAATAAATCAGAAAGTTTCTTCGGCGGGTAAAACTGCGAAACAAAAAGGAACACCCCCAAACTCTCGGGGGCTTGACCCACCTTATGCCCCCGGCTCCAGTGGTTGGACGTGGCCACGCAGGGTTGGAAATGCTGGTGGGATTCTCACAGGAAGGCACGTGGGGGTCCCCACCAGGAGGTCTGCAGGACCCAGCACGGGGCTGAAACGTGCTCCCACCTCCGCCATAAATAAGACCCCACGTCCTTATCGACGCCCTGCAACGCTGATTAAAGCAATAACCACCACCCGCCTCCCCACGCTGACTTACGAGTCCACAATTCCGCCTGCTCTTGGGCAATAATTATCTTTTAGTAGGTTTTTGCCATCCCCTGAAAAAAAACCCGTTCCAAGGGGGCAGAGCCGGGGAGCTTTTCCTTCTGCCATAGGGGCCAAATCCAGTGCTGGGGTCTCCTGGAACCTCGCAGGTTTGCCGGGGCACAGGCCCCAGCCCGCGCCCGGCTTTGGCACCGTCGCCTGCCAGGACGATATCTGATCTCGGCGCGGGTGCCAAATTTTATTCTGCAGCTGTAAGACGGATCACCCCTTTTTTTCCTCTTTTACAGCGTGCTAGGGTTTAATTATTTAACACCACGGGGGTACACGGGACGACGCAGTTGCGAGGGAGAGCGCGCCAAGCTCGTTGATGGATGGGCTCGGTGGAGGGTGGATCTCAGTGCCAAGCAGGAAAGGAAGAGGGAGGTTTCTACTGGCATCACAAGGCATCGCCAGGAGAGTGGGAGGGAAGAGCTGGACACCCCCAGATGGATCTCGGCCCCCCAAAACCTCTTGGGTGTTGGCACCGGCCTGACTTGGACCACGCGCGATGGCCAAAGTCACTGCAAGTGCTGCGTCGAAACGTCGAGGTTTGCGAACTCCAGGCTCGGTTTCCAAAGTTTTGCAAAACCGAAAAATGCGAAAACCCTGCAGATCCCACCCCTGGAGCCTCCAGCACTGCCCGCACACCCTGGAGCTGCCAGGTTTCAGCACCAGACCCCCGGCTGGAGTCAGGCTCATCTCTGCCTGGTGCTGGCTGCAAAGCTGGAGCTCCAGCTTTGGCCTCGCTCCCTCTTCCCTTGCCAACGTGGCAGGATCGGAGGCACTAAGCTGGTGAGTCAAACTCACCTCCTCCTCCTCCTCCTCCGCTGCCTCTGCTTTGCACGCACGGAGCCATCATCGCTCACGGCCACAACCATGGGCTGGGAACCTCACCTGGGCTCCTGGTTTGAATCCCTCGCCTCAGTTTCCCCTGCTCCAGCTCCCAAACCCAGAGTTGGAGGGCACAAGCACACGGGGATGAGAAGAGACGGACATTATTCACACTTCAGAGGAGCCTAAGAGTTGGGCAACCAAATAGGCTCCTTTTTTTGCCAACAGCAGCTTGGTGGGGTGGTTGTTTTCTCCCATCCACGCTTCTGGGTCTCGCTGGAGTTTACCCCAGAGCAAACCCCAGCAGCAACGCCCTCCCTCCCCCAGCTTTGGCTCTTGGACTCCTTGGTGATGTATTTATTAATCCTGTGCACGCGATGGGTTTTCCAGCAGGTAAATGCATCCACTAGGCAAATATTCCCTTCCTTTTCCCCCTCCTGGCTGCCTCCGGCTCCATCCAGCTCTCTGAGAAAAACAACCCTCAACGGCTAAACCTCCCCAAAACCTGGAAACATCTTGGAGATCCCTTCCCGGAGAAGGAGGACAAGATCCTCCAGCTTCCTTCACAAGGAATAAACGCTCGTTTTAGTAGCCAATTTGATTCACTTTTCAAGGAACAGGTTTTCATGCTTTGTGCATTTATTTCCTAATTTTATTATGCCATTTAATTAGATCATGCACATTGGTTTTATTGTTAAAACATGTCCTTGTTTTCTTTATAACTGGATTTCATGGCACTACAGGGACATTTAGGAAAATATCACATTCCAGCATCGACCGTCGAAATCAGACCTAGATCTGAACGGAGCTGCCGGGTCGTAAATCTAGTCACAGATGGAAAAAGCGGAATATTATTCACAGCGTGCGGAGCGCCAGCGGTTCCAGGAAGGGACGCACACCCCCTCCGAGCCCTTAAATTACAGCCTGAGGAGGGACGAGGCGGAGCAGCAGCTCCCTTGGAAGGAGGCTGAGAAGTTGTTTGCAGGGTTCCTTTTTATGGGCTGACAACGGCCGGGGCGGGCCCCCCGAGACGCCCCCGTTCCCCGGCGCTGGGGATGCTACCGAGCTCACCCTCGACTCCCCCAAAAAGCTTTTGCTTGCTCCGGGTTTCCTTTTCGAGGTCCTCTCCCGCCGAGGAGCTCTTTCCCACGTCCCTTGCAAAACCCATGTGCGACCCAACCGGGTTGGATTAACGCGGGGTTTTTTTTTAAGGGGAGTTTGGGAGGAAGGGAGACTTTTCTCGCCGTGGGTCGGAGCAGATGGCTGGAAGAAATGAGGAATGGTTCTGGGAACTTCCCCCGGGATGCCTGAGAAAGGGGAAGGGAAAAAAAAAGAAGGGGAAAAAAAAATAAAGAGAAATCCACACAACTTAAGACACTTGATCAGATGTTCAGAGGTTGACTACAGGAAACTGAGACCCTGGGGCTTTATCTCCGGGTTTCTGAGGGCTGGGGGCTGGCAGGGGGCTGAAAGGGAGCTGGCTGCAAGCAGAAATCAATTAGTGCTGGGGAGAACTTGAGCTGGTTCAGACGGATCCGTTCGGAGAAGGCACGCAGAGAGCTGGGCTGGGCTGAGCTGCAAATCATCGCCGGGCTGAGAGGCACCGGCAGGTCCTCGCTGGGCTGGGACTCAGCAGCCCCATGGCTGTAATTCATGGCAGAGCAGGGGTCAGGGTCCCATCCTGCTCCCTTTCCTGGCTGTGCACCACGAGATGGAGGAGCTGCGACCTCAGCTTGCTCCCCTTGGGCACCCGAAGGTCTGGTTAATGGGCGCAGTTTGGGGCGGTGCCCGCGGACGGGAGGCTTTGCCCTTGTGCAGCTGAAACCAGCCCTGGACTTGTGGTTGAACTGGGTGAGAGGGGCTTTGGGGAGATTGCTGGATGCTGGGAGAGCTCGGCTTCCTCACTTCTTCCTTCCCAGCTGCCATCACCCAAGGAGACACAACAAAAACAACCAGGGCTGGTGGATCCAGTGGAGTAAAACTGTAGGATCCTGTAGTAGACCTGTAGTAGATGCTGGAGGATCTGGAGGTGAAAGGAAACCCTGGGGAGGTGACTCCTCTTTGGGAAAACACACAGAGGGAGTCACAGCCCCTTTCAAAATCAGATGTGGCCTCCCAGGGAGGGGGTCACCCCAATGCTCTGACTGGGACCCCTCTGTGCCCCAGAGAACACCGTGACCCAGCTAAAGCCCTTCTTTCCCTGCAGATCCCTCTCCAAAAGGTTCACTGCCTCACCTGGGGTGCTGAGATCTCTCTTATTTTTCAATCTTCAGCCCCATCCTTGTGTCTTTTGCCTCCTGGAGCCTGAAAAACCAGAGCCTCAGCTTGGGCATCACACGTGGTGTGGTGCCAGCACCTCCAGCCACGGCACCGGGTACCTCCTATAATGCTCTCTATCCCCTACAACACCCAGAGAGGGTTTCATTGCCTCCCCCCTGACACGGGGTCCTCTGTGCCAGCCTTGCCCTCACCACCACTGCTGCCTCATGCCAAGAACGGGCAGAGAAGGACCCAAACTGGCCCTGGGGAGCAGCCCCAGGCCCCGACCGCCGCATCCTCTCACATCTGCTTTTACAGCCCGGCGTAAACCCGGCGGCTCAGGACGTGTCAGCCCTGATTTACACTGGCATCAGGGGCACAAAAGCCCCGCCGAGGTGCAGGTACTGAGCTCTGGTACCCTGGCAGAGGGCTGGAGGCACCCGCAGCAGCACCGCCTCAGCTCCAGCCAGGCTGAATTTGGCCCGACTTGTTTAAAATTCCTTTCTCTGCACACGAAACCATTTTCGGCGAAGTTTAGCCTTGGGGAGATTTATTTCCTTGTTAGCTCAAGATTTTCCTATTAGCCCATCTCAAAGAAACATGGCTGCATTTTCTCCCGGCGCAGCAGCTGTTGTGCGAGATGCAGGTACATATTACAGCCGTCATTAAACGGCCTGTCATTCCCAGCTTCCTAATTACCGTATGAATAGAGAGCAGCACGAACAGAACGGCCCGATTGTTCCACTGCGACTCGCCAGGGGAAGCGAAAATGGAAGAGGCAGCCATGGCACTTGGGTTTTTTCCCTTCCAAATCTGACCGGAGAGGAAATTCGGGTCGGCTTCGGGCGCGGGCGCAGCGCCGTGCCTCGGTTTGCGAGAGGGTTTTGCGGGAGGAGAAGCTCTCGGGGTGTTTCCAGTCTCCCCTCTCCCCTCTCCCGACTTTGGTTGGCTTTAAACATGTAATTTAGCAAAGCAGCACAACCTAAAATGAGGGAGGGCAAACATATGGTAAAGTAGATGCAGGGAATATTCCAATAAGCAGTAATATACTGCGAGGATGTGTCCTGGTTGCAGTCAGCAGGTTTTTTGGGTTGTTGTTTGGTTTTTTTTTTTTTGCAGTAATAGCTCCCTCCTTTGTTGCAGGAAGTGGTGATTTAGTTTTGCAGGGAAATTATCTTTTCCAAGCTCTTTTTGTTTGTTTGGTTTGGTTTTTTTGGTAACAAAAAGAAGATCGGCATCGCTGTGCTGGGGTCACACCGAGCCCATCGGCGAGTGGCAGCACGTTTAGCATCCAGACACCCTTGATTTGCAGCACCTATTACGGCCCTTTTATAGACTGGGAAAGAAATAAAAATAAAAATACAACGAAAGGCGGCGCAGAGGTACCAAGGGCTGGTCCTGGGAAAGGGAGAGATAAAGCCTGGCTCAAAATGTGATCCAAAAATGAGGTGAGAGGCAGCCAGCAGAGGCTTCGTGGTGCAGGAGAGACGCGGGCAGTTATCCAAAGGCTCCGGCATCCATTTTGGGAAGGTCTAGAGGAAAGGGTTGCTCGGATGTGATTTGGATTTCACCTTTGCTAAACCAGTCAGTGGCTGCAGATGTCCCACGATGTCTGTTCTCCTGGACAAGCCACCTCCACGTGTCTGAGGGAGGTTGGGCACGTGGCACAGCTCATGGAGCACAGAGAGGGTCACTTTTAGGAGCCAAGGGAAGGCAAGCAAGGAGATCTCCCCCAAGACACGTCTTCTCTCTTCCTCTCCCACATTGCAGGCAGAGTTTGGACCCGATGGGGTCACACCAGGAGCCACATCTTTGCTGGAAGGTGGGGCTGTGCTGGGGTGCACATCGACCCCAGGAGCCCCACCACGATGACAAACATCTGGAGGTGCAGCAGCCGCCGGGATGGGCTCGGGAGAGCCTGACCTCTGCCAAAGAGGCCAAGGTGAGGAGGAGTGAGCTCTCAAACTGCCCGCTCTCAGGCTGCTCAGGTTTTATAGACCGACCCCGTCCCCTTCCCATCGCTCCAGGAACTCGCCGGCATTCTTGGGATTAACGATTTCCAGACATCCCGGCCCCCCGAAGAGGAGGGGAAGGCACAACACCAGCTCTCTGCTGGGAATTGGGCAGGTCTGGAGAAGAACAAGGGTGTAGAGGGGTGGGAGAACGGGCCAAAAAAACCACTGGTGGAGGGGGTGTTAATTCAAGATAGAGTCACAGATATTCCGAGTTGGAAGGGACCCACAGGGATCATTGAGTCCAAATCTTAAGGGAATGGGAACAAACTACTGGGATCAAACCCATGACCTTGGCATTAGCAACACCACGCTCTAACAAACAGAGCCGAGTTGAGTTTTGTTGCACCTCCCAGTGCCCCCAGATGGAGGTGCCAAGGGTTGGTTCTTGAGGATGCACAAACCCGTCCGTGTCTGGGGCCTCCCTGGGTGGCATGGGGCGCTCTGGGGCGCAGGCAGGAAACCACCTGACATCTTCTGCCCCTGAGTAACCCCCTCCCCACCACCCCTCAGCCTTTGCTTTAAGAAGACCTGAGCATTTTTTGGGGCACCTTCAGCTCCAACAACCCCCCAAACCCGACACCTCCCGTCGTCGCGCCCCGGCTTTGCCACACGGCTCCGGAACAGCTGTGGGTGCGCAAAAACGGGTGTTTTCTTCCCTCCCCTCTTTGTTTCTCACCAGCTCCATCTGCCTGGCTCCCCACCTGAAGGCAGCGAGGGTCCTCTGTGGCATCTCAACGCGTTGCCATGGAAACTGTAATGTCACAACCCGGGGATGATGGCTTGGAGTGGGGAAGGAACAGCAGGAAACAGTTTCCATGCAAATATCGGTCGCAATAAAAGGCCATAAATAAACAAGCAAAGGAACCGGGGAGAGCCGAGGAGAAACGGGAGGGGGGCGGAAATATAAAATAAAAGGATGGGATGCTGGCTGGCTCCTCGAGAGCTCGTTACCTGGAGCTCGCATGCAAATGGGCTTTGTCTTAATTGCAGCTTCACGAGGCATGTTGGCAGAGCCGTGACACCGGGCGGGGGTTAACGAGAGCCCCCGTGCCCAGAGTGGTTCTGGAAGGCAATTAGCAGCAGGGCCTAATGAGCTCAGGCCGTGTGGGGCAGGGAAGAGGGGAGAAAAGGGGAGGGGAACTTGTGGGATGCAAGGAGCTTGTTTTCCTCACATGAGGGGCAGCTTTGGGTGCTCTGGGGTGGCTTCACTAACCAAAAAAAACCCATTTTTAGCCCCCCAAAAAAAGAACAGAGCAGTGGGGCAGCGGCTGCTGGGGGGTTATATACCCTGGGGAGGGGGGGGCTGGATGGGATTGGCTGGGAAGGTGGGAGGGAGCACAGGATTGGCTGGAAGCAGAGCTGGGTAGGAGCACGGGATTGGCTGGGAATGTGGGTGGGAGCATGGGATTGGCTGGAAGCAGGGAATGTGTGGCAGCGTGGGATTGGCTGGGAGCAGAGTGAAGTGGCAGCACGGGATTGGTCAGGAGCACAGGTGGCAGAAGGGGATTGGCTGAGGGGCCAGGGCGGGATGGGGATGTGGGATGGGGTTGGATGGGGATACAGGATGGGGATGGATGGGAATGGATGGGAATACAGGGGGAATGTGGGAAGGGATTGGATGGGGTTAGATGGGAGTACAGGGTGGGAATGGATGGGAATATGGGGGGAATGTGGGATGGGAATGGATGGGAATACAGGGGGAATGTGGGATGGGAATGCATGGGAATACAGGGGGCATATGGGATGGGGATTGGATGGGGTTGGATGGGGATACAGGATGGGAATGGATGGGAATACAGGGAGAATATGGGATGGGGATGCATGGGGATGGATGGGGATACAGGGGGAATGTGAGATGGGGAGTCATGGGGATGGATGGGGATAGAGGGGAATGCGGGATGGGGTTGGATGGGAATGGATGGGAATACAGGGAGACCCACAAACCCATGGCATTGTGTCTGGCCTTGAGCACGTCATGGCCCTGTGCCTCAGTTTCCCTGCCTGGGCCATCAATCCCCACATAGGCCCTTCACTTAAGAGCTGGACTCAATGATCCTTGTGGGTCCCTACGAGCTCAGGATATTGTGTGATTCCGATATTTTTGGGTAAAATGGAGCCTTTTTGAGGTGAACTGGATTCACGCCGGTTGTGCTTGGGCGGAGAAAAATCAAAGCATGACCCGATTTTGGTGTCACTGCAGCTTCTCTTAAGGCTGTGACAGCCACGGGTGCAACACACTCGGGGGGGTTCCAGGCACCCCGAGGCCACGGTGATGGGCACCTCTGGAAAAGCCTGGCCAAAGGCAAGGAATGCTACTCCAAGAGGGTCATATCCCACCATGGCCTGAGCTGGCCCTGCAGCGAGGCCGGGGCTGCTCTCAGTGCCGGGGGCTGTCCTGGGAGGGGGTATTTCTGGAGTCAGGCTGTTACCTGTGCTTCCAGGGATGGGAGCACAGTCACCTACGAGCATCCACGGGCTGGGGATTTCCTAAACCCCAGATGGTATCTGCACCTGCAGGTGAAAGTCCTGCAAGGCTGCTCACTCATGCACTTGCCCCAGGGGGGGGGTTGTCCCAAATTAGCATCGCTCCTGGCCCCATCTGCCCTTTCTGGTCTTGCATTGCTGAGCAGCAACACTTGGGGTGCTGCCACCCCGCTGTCCTGGCCCCCAGCTGCTCCTCTGCCACCATGGAAGGTGCCCAGGATGTGGCCTCTGCCCTTCCTCCCCCTGGATTGAGTTTGTTCCCAAACCACCGCTTCTCTAATTCTCCTTTTTAAAAAAACATTTAGGGTTATACAACCACATTAAGTGTCTCCTGACGGACAAGAAAGGACATGAATCCAACCTTTCATCATTCCCCCCCTCAAATAAATCCAGACAAGGTTCCTTTGTAGCAGCTAAGCTGAGACACCTTAACATTTCCCTGCTAGCAAGCTCCAAGTTTCTTTACTCACCATATATTTCCCCTGACAGTTTGTACAGATACTTAAGACACCATATAATTATCATCACAGCTAAAAGGCAAGGGCTGATTTATTTGTGACAAGCACCACCTTTCCGCGATGACGCCATTGACACTTACACCGAGGGATTTTGGCGTGGGGAGGTGCGGGGAAGAGGAGCCAGGCTGCTCTCTCCTCTCTTTCTTTTTAGTGCTCATCCTTTTCCCCGCGGGCCCTTCGCTGCGAGACGACCGACGCGCAGTCCCGGGACCGTCCCCGCCATCCCCAAGCCCCCGAGGCTCTCGGGATTGCAGGGCTCGGGCCAACACGGGTCCCTCCATCTGCGCTTCCCCGGCTCCTGGCGTGTGAACAATGCGTGCACTTATCTCAGTACTTATTTAGTGCCCAGCTCCACACCCTGAAATTGCCTGATTATAGCTTTCGGAGGCTGGGTGATGCATTGGGTTAGGCAAACAGATGTGCCAAGGACTCTTGTTGAAAACCCACATCCAGGCAGCAGCTTTCAGCTCTCCAGGTTGTTGTTCTCCTTTTTTTTTTTTTTTTTTTTTTTTTTAAATTTTTTTTTTTAATTCCTCCCTCCCCCTTTTTTCCTTTCAGAAGCAGCTCTAATAATTGCCTTCGCATCGCTCTCAGCGAGGGAAGGGCCGGGGAGAAACGCTCAATGTTTCAGCCATTTGCCAGCAATTTTCTCTCCGAGGAATGGGCCCCCTCCATAGCCAAGAACTCATGACTCTTTTGCCTGGTTGTCTCCTTGCCTAGAACAAATCCACCCCCTTTGCCTCCTCCCTGCTTCCTCCGCCAGCTGAACCGCCAAGACGTCTCCTCTCAACCCATGACCTCTTCAGGTGCACGTCTCCACATGGCCAGAGCTGCTGGGGGAAGGCTGGGCCTTGTTGGAGCCACGGGTGGCCTTCTCTCACCCCACCCTCTGCTTCTCCAGGGCACCTCTTAACCCTACATCCTTCCTGAGGGGCTTCGAGGGAGAGGGCAAGGCGTCAGTCCTGGTGTGGAGGCCAGGAGATGTTTCACCCAAGCCTTGTGGTGTGAATTCCCCAACGGGACAAGGAGAGGTTCCACAGGAGCCTCTTGGTTCCTCCTCGCCTTCCTCCCAGCCCAGCTCACCTCTGAGCCCTCATGGCAGGAAACCTCCACGCGTGGAACAAGCCCTGTGAGACCCAAACTGCCCAAACCCACCCAGGGTGACCCCAGGGGGGCCCTGAGCCTCTCTCTGCTCTCAAAAGCTGCTCCCTGATGCTCAGAGCTGAGGTCTCAGGGTCTTCCTCCTCCCTGACACATTGCCATGGTTTGAGGGGGCTGTTTGACACTTGGGAGGGGGGGAAGAGGCCAGAACTTTGTGTTTGCTCCCAGACAGTGGGGCTTGAGGAGAAGGTGATTGTGGCACTCCTCCTCCTCCTCCCCTCCTCTCCTGCCACCAGGGCCACGGTGACCAAAGCTGCTTGCTTCTGCAGCTGATTCCTGTCTTCCCTTCCTCTGCCCCATCCCTCCTAACCCTGCGTGCCCTCCCTTGCCCACTCTCACGTGCAGCGACGGGCTCAGACAAGCTGCTCTCCCAGCAGCAGCTCTCTGAGTCACCCCGACTTTCCCGCGTGCCCCAGAGTAGACGGGCTTGCAGCCACTCGGCCCGGAGCCTTTGCATCACCAGGCTCACCTTGGAGTGGCGAGTTAAACCTCTAGATCCCAGCTTTAGCTCCAGAGGGATCTCTTCCCTGCCCCACCTCCCCGCTAATTTTCTGAAAGCTATTTAAAAAATGCCCTGGAATCAAACCAATGCTTTGCGGGGGAACGAGAGAAAAAAAAAAAGAAAAAAAAGGAAAAAAGGGAAAGAAAAAGAAAAGGAAAAAATGAAAAATCAGGAATAAAATTAAAAGTGTTAAAAAGAGCAGCCTGATCCTGTTTGCTCCCTGGTAATATGGGCAATGCCAGACTGTTCTACGAGCTCCCATCGGCTTCCCACGGTGGTGCATAAATGCCAAGGGCAAAGCGAAGCCCCCCCGCACAAAATGCCACCTCAGCCCGTGTCATCCCCTGTCCCAGCGAGGTCGGGTGACATCTGAATTTCAGCAGGGTGCACCTGGCTCCTGCCAGAGAACTCACACACAGAGGAGGACTGAGCTGAGCTATCTCGGGTACCGATCTCGGGTGATTCACCCTCTGCAGGTGTCTCTTCCTCGGCTTTGATTCTAACGGGAGTCTTTGAAATCTCAGCCTTTATCTCAGACAGGTCCTACCTGCGCGGCTGCTTTGGAGCAGCTCACACACAGAGCGATCTGCAGGATAAACCAGGGAGAACGCTGAGAATGATCAGAAGCTTAATAAAACACAGCTTGGCTTGTGCAATCTTGGAGAGGACTCCGGAGAAGAGGAAGCAAAAGGAGCAGCAAGAGCTGCTTTGTGTCAACGTTCGCTGGAAAAAAAGGAAGAGTAAATTAATCCCTCTGCCTGCCAGGGATGAGAGAAGAAGCTGAAAGCTCAAGCAGCACGTAGAGAGCTGAGCCCAATCACACCGTGGAGCAAATTTTGTGCCTCAAAGAGTCCAAAATGGAGAAGGAAGGGAAACCTCAGAATCCTGGTCAGCAGCTGGGAAAAAAATCCAAACAGGATTTGATGGGTTTTCCACTGATTGTGCTGCTTTAAGGGCCTCTGTCTGGGTGAAATCTTAATCAGAGCCCAACACAAACCTCTCTAGCAGTTTGTCATCTGAGATGGCTTAGAGTTGGGCTACCACAGGAGAGCCTTGGAGGTCTGATGACCAAAATTGCTTGATTTTCCCCTCTCTACAAAAAACCTGTGTGTTCCAGTCACTTTTTGTGGAGCACCTCTTGGGAATGCCCCTCTCTCAGGTGCTGTGCAGCTCCTTAATTTAGGATTCCAAACAAGGTCCACCTGAAAAACTCTGACCTTTTTTCCCCCAGAGGCTCAGATGAATTATGGGCAAAGTTTGGCCAGCGTTGTGGTGGAGAGGAGCCGAGGTGCCCGTGGCAAAGCCTCCCAACCTTTGCACTGGTTTTGGCCCAAAAACGGTGTAGCTTCAGGCCCAAGCAGCGCGGGGAACCATAGACTGTATTAAATTTGCCTTCTCCAAGAGGCTCTTCAAAAAAAAAAGGAGGAAAAAAAAACCCAAAACCCTGATCCCAGTACGGCAAAGGCAAAAGCCAAGGGGAAAGACCTTGGGTGGCAAAACCACAGGTTTACAGCCCTTAGGCTTTGACAGATCGTTGGCTTTAGAGCCTTTCTAGCTCCAGAGGAGCAGGAGGCAGCCAGCTCCCAAAAATGTGTCACCGAGAGACACATTTTTGGCAGGCCAGCTCACGAAGACAGGTCCTCTGTCACCACAAAGCGCTCCTCGGCTTGCCCACGTGTTGACGACGGCTTTGAGGCTCCCCGGTTTTCTCGGAGGCTTCTCCCAGGGGGAAGAGCGTCAAGCCACGGGTGCACCACAGTTTGTGGGTGGAAAATCCTCCCTGGGCACAGGAGGAGTGTGAGAAACCCAAGCCCACAACCACACTGAGTCACTGGCCACGGCCAGCAACTGCTGGCCGAAGCTGCGCCCGGAGCCTCTTTCCCTGGTGGTTTTCCCACAGGTTTTGGTCTCCCTCCATGGAAATCCTTGACCTGACCGCCGGGTGTCAGGGGACAGCTACGGAGAAGTTTGGGCTTTGGCAGGAGGAAAGACTCTCCGATATCTGTGCGTCTTGGCTGACCCAAAGGAAGAGTGATACCCACCCAGGGCTTCCCACATCTGCGGGAGCCACCTCAAGCACATCTGCTCCGTGCCTGAGTGCTCCCTGGAGCAGCTGGAAGCGGGATGTGCTTCTCATGGGCCCCATCCCACACATGTGGGGTACCAACAGCTGGGACCTGCTGGTCTGGGGTCTGCCCCTGAGCACCTTCTTTCCTCACCTCTGAGCTGAGGTTTAAGAACCTCCTGCTTTGCTCTCGCCTGGCTGCAGAGGAAAATGAAATCATTGCCAGCAGGAGCTGAGGTGTCTGCAGGAATCACGTTTGTAAACGTATCAGGGAGGAACAAACAATGCAGCAGGAAAGGATTTGGGACATTAAGAGCTGCTGCAGGTGGGTGATGCACCAGGGTGGGATAAAATAATACGGAAAACGAGGGAGAAAGCTGAAGGAAAAGGGTGAGTGGACGGATGATCCGCTCAGCAACCTTGTCTGACCCCACTGCTGGCCCTACTTCCAGCAGGACCTCCTGAGGTCCCATCCACCCCGAATTCCACCACGATCCAACCTGAATTTCCCTATAATCCCTGCACCCTGTACAACACTATCCCACACCACAGCAGAAATCTAAGCTCCTGCCTCTCTCTCTCTCTCTCTCTCTCTCTCTGCAGGAGCTGTTGCACAAGCCAAGGGGTTATAGCAGCACGAGAGGCACTAAATAAAAGGTGCAAGTTGTCTGGTTCCCCCCACCCCGGGCGTTCCAGAGCCATCCCAGCCCCAGAGGCTCGAACACATCCCGGGAAGAGCCTGGAACAGGTCCCTGCCTCGTGGTCGCGATGGGCTGAATCAGCTCAAGGCAGTTCTTATCCTGACATGCCTAATTGATACCTTGGGTCCAGGGTGTCATTAAAACGCTTGGATAATCGCTACGGGTGCAGAGAGCCGGACTGTCAGTTTGGGGAGGATGATTAATGTTCCCAAAATCCAGCGTGGGGCGTGGGAGGTGGGCAGGGGAGGAGGGGGGAACAGGGGGAGGTGGGGGCTGGAGCAGCCCCTGCAGGGGAGGGCCCGGGGGTGGGGGGTGTCCCTGGGGGCTCCCCCAGCCCGGCCGGGCCGCGCACACCGCGTTGGCACTCGCGGGCTCGGCAGGGTGATTACAACCTCTCGTTTAATCTCCTTTTATTAGCATCAAACACCCATAGTCTTGTAAGTACATGTGTTCCCCTATTGACGCGAGGGAGCCTTTGATGCTGATTTACGGCGGCGAGGTGCAGCCAATCTATAATTGTACCCTAAAAAAAAAAAGGGATATTAAGGAATTAAAGGCATTTCTGCAGAGCCAAGCGAGCTGATCCCCCCTTTTCCACCACCACCAACCACCCTGTGACACTTCCCTGTGTCTCTCCCAAGGAAGGGAGGTTGGATCCAGCGGAGATGTGCCATGGAGACAAACCACCGCTGGGTTACGAGCACGAGGTGATTCCCTAAAAAAAACCACTTGCAAAACCAGGAAAACCCACAGAAAAAGGAAAAAACCCGAATTAAATCCCATAATAAAAAAAGGGGGAGAGGGGGAGGTTGGAGGAGAGCCTTTCTGCATCATCTTGGGGCGTACAGGCCCCTCCAGTTCCTCGTGCCACCGTGATGGCAGCACGAGAAGCAGGTCATTGCTGTGGCGTTGGCTGGCAGAGGCTGCCTGGATTATAGGCCACCGAAAGCGGAGCAGATTTAGGTAAAGGCACTTATTTTCTTCTTAGCTCCGAGTTAAACTCTGTGGCAAGTAGGTCACCCCCTCCCTCTCACGACCTGCTGGCTCCCTCTGTTCCAGGAGAGGGTTTTGGCAGTGCCCGCCTGCATCGTGGCCCTTTCCCCTCAGCTGCAGACACTGGATCCAGTCCCTCACCAGCTGCCAGCCGTGCAGGGGGACAATGTGTCTGTCCCCACTGTCACCCCGCTCTGCTCCATCACCCAGCACAGCCTTTCCTGCGCCCACTCTCTCCAGCCCCGGTCCAGCAGAGCTCCCTCACTGTGACCCAGGCAGTCGCCTCCTGCAGACCTGGGATGGATCCAGTGGTTCTCAGAAAACTTGGGAGTCCCCCAGGAGAAAAAAGGTGCCTCTGGCTGTTGGTTCAGCCCATCCTGAGACGGGCAGCTCGGATAAGGAGGCTGAGGGGCCCTCTGAGTGCTGCACGTTGGGTGTTGGCAAAGCCCAGGTGGTGGGAGATGGGGTGCGAGGACAGGATTGTTCCACAGGGTCCACTTTTGGGCTCTTTGTTTGCAAATAACCCACAGCAAAGCCTGTTTGCTCACCACATCTCACTTCAGGACTTCCTGAGACCACATTTGTTGTCTTGGAGACGGGGAAACTGAGGCACAGCCTGGCAACAGGACTAATTCACATCACTGAGACATGTTCAGCACAGCACCAGGCAGAGCCTGCATGAAAAGACCACCCGATGATGTCAAACGAGGCAGCCACCTTCCCACATCTCCCGCTCTTTTTTTTTTTTTTCCCCCTTTTTTTCCCACTTTCCACCGGTGTTTTTCCCCCTCATTTCTTCCAACGGGTCATTTACCGAGTCACATATCCCCCGAGCCATGAGCTCACGGAGTGGCTGGCGCAGGGGTGAGGCGCAGGGATGTGCCACAGGGATGTACCACAGGGATGTGCCACAGGGATGTGCCACAGGGATGTGCCACAGGGATGTGCCACAGGGATGTGCCCACCCCTCTGTGCCCCGCTCACACCGGGATGTTTGCTCCGATGTGGGGGCACCCCGAGGGCAGACCCCGCGGGGCTGAGCCTCACCTGGAGCCCCCGGGGACCCGGCTGGCGCTTCCCAGCCCCGGCTCGCTGCCGACGGCTTCAGCCGGCTGCATCCGCAGGCAGCAGATTTACAACCGCCCCGTCGTCATTCACTGTCAAATTAACAGCTGAGTCAAAACAGGAGAGAGAGCCAGCATGCTTCCCTAGTCGTCTTTCCCCTAAATATTCCCACTTTCCCCCTTAAAAGCCTCCTGGAGCTGGTTCTTATCTCCTTGGCCTCAAACCAAAGCTTTTGGTGGCGGGAACATCCCACCCGGGACGGCCCAGCCATGCAGAAACCCCCCTGCCTGGGCCCGCCAGATTTATACCGGCTCCGAAACATAAATGTCAAGTGATGGGGCTGCGTAAATTACTTTTAATAAGAATAATGCCGCGTCTCGCTGGCACGTTAATCCATCTATTCCCCGCGCGGAGCGCAGAGGGCTCAGCAGGACACTGAGCGCTTCATGCACTTGTTCAAAATGCTCATCAGAGGGAAATCAGTGGCTCCCACTGGCAAACCCCGACGTGTGCAGCTCGAGCGTTGAGTGGTTACTGCTCTCGAGCTGGGGCACTGCCACGAGCCCCCCCTGAGCCCCCACTGCTGGCACCAAACCTGCTCGTAGCGCTGAAGGCACCGGTTGTTGGCGTGCCAGGGGCTCCCCGGAGGCGATTCCAGCTGAGGGATGGATTTGTGGCTGGTGCTAGGGGCGGACAGAGGTTGTGAGTGGAGTCCCAAAGGGACTAAAACAGGATGAAACCACGCTCAGACCTCGATTCCCCAAAACCCGAGGGGGAGCAGTTCTCCTGCACTAATCCCCTCAACAAACCCCCTTAATCCTCCCCTGTCCAAACACCTACAGTTGCCAGGGCCCCCTTGACCTCCCTCCCGGGCCTGCCCCCTCTGAATGAAGGGCTTTTACACTCTCAAGACTCCTTTATATTTTTGGAGAGTGTTTTCCTTGCTGGTGTCTCGCGCGGGCTGTGAAGCGTGAGCTCCGCCGCCGCCTCATTGCCTTCGCGGGCTGGAGGGCCCAGGAGAAGATTGATTTACGGTTCCCTAAAAGTGATTTATGCTCGGCAGAGCAGAGCAGCAGAGCCCCCCCCACGCACTCCCGCCCCTCCTCTGTTGAAAGTTTTAAGATTAATTCACAGACAGACTCCAAAAAGAGAAGAAAAAATAAAAAAAAAAGGGGCTTCCCCCCCCCCCCCCCCCCCCCCGCAGCCCTCCAACCGCCAGCGCCGCGACTGTAATTACCCAACCCATAATCAAGGTAATTTGCATCCAGCACGACCCAGGGTTGCACATGCCCAGCAGAATTTTTCCAGCCCACCGCAATCCTGCGGAGCAGGGCAAAATTTTCGGGGAGGAAAATCCAGCCACGTCATTTTATTCCTCGGGGCCTTGTGCAAGGAGCCGGCGCTGGGCACAGAAGGGGAAAGGGTTCAACCCAGCTGGATTGAAGTATCAACTTAAATTTAGGTGGTTCTGAGCTGTTATTCCTAAATGGGGTGTGGGGCAGTGTCTCCTCTAACTCTGCATCCCCACTTTGCCTGGATCTGCCCACAAAAATCTCTATTGAACCCATCGACTGCTTCCCTAAAGAAATTATCACTCGTGTTCTGTGTGTGTCCGTGTCAGCCGGTGCATAAATTCCCTCTCTCTGAGTCTTTTCGACCTGTTGGCCAAATTAATTCAGTTCTGAGCTAAAGGTCTCAAAGGTAATTAAAATCCTGCAGCATTGATGTAACCAGGTGAAGGCGAGGGACTGTATTTCCATCTCGGGGAGGTCTGGCTGAGCTCCACACCAGCATAACCTTTGGAGCCTCCCTGCCAGAGAGAGACATTAATGCTGCCCAAAACCCAGCAGAAACTTCTCACAGATCCCCCAGTCTGCTGGCGGATGGAAAACTCCTTTTTCAGGTGGTGTTGGTGAGACTTTGCTCAGAAGGACGAGCTGTGAACCACCAGCACTTGTGTTCCCTCCATCCCATGACCTGTGAGCGGCTCAAACAGCACCTGGAAAACACGGGGGCCACATCCTGGGGAGCTTTCACCCAACTTCAACTCACCTTCAGGGCACCTGGGATGGTGTGGGAAGCCACGGTGTGCCATGACCCTGCTGGGCATCCCACAGCCGGGAATTCCTGCGTGGAACACCCGCTCCCATCCTCCCTTCCCACTAACCCGCTCCCAGGGGGACCAGCAGTGGGATGGGGATGAAATGCTCGTGCAGTGGCGGAGCCTGGGCAGTGAGGGGGGAGCTGCCAACTCCCTCCTGGCTCATAAATCCCCGGCCGTCCCGTGGCCCGGCGTTATCCTTCATCTTGGAGTCCCCACAAATCAAGGAGGGCGATGTTGGAACATCCAGCTTTCTGCTGGATAACGCGCCACTGGCAGCTGCAGGGAGAGGCCATTTTTAAAAGCTGCCAGTAAAGTGTTTTACAGGAAGGCCAGTAATTTATTTTAAAATAAATAAGTTTGGCGGAGGAGTGACAGGAGGGAAGCGGACGCGCCGGTTCCCAGCTTTTTTCACGGGATTGAGTTGTTTTGCTGAACAATAATTGTTGGTTTCTCCTTCGAAGCTGCTTTTCATGGTGTCAGTTCTGCACAGATTCCTGCAACTGAGCCCTGAGACTCCTCAGAGGAAGATGAGGGTTTGCACAGGGATTAACCAAGGGACAGGGACTCCAGCTGGCTGGAGGGGAAGAACCAAAACATCTCCCGAAGTAGAAAGAAGGCACAGCCCAGCATTCAGCTGTCAGGTCCCCAGGGGTAGGACCAAAAGCATCTGTAGTTTTGCAGGATGAGTTTTGGGCTTGTTGGAGTGAGTGAGAGAACCTGCAGCCTGTTCCTGATGTGTCTTGTGTGGGATTGGGCTTGGCCACCACCAAAGGATTCCTATGGTTCAACCACCTCCTGCACCCGGAGCTTGGCCTCTCCAGGAAGGATCAGGGTTGGTTTCTTGGACCTCTGGAGTCACTGTGAAGCATTGAGGGTTGCATGGGATCAACTCAGGTGTGGCAGCCAGAGCCTGTCCAGCCCCATCACGTCCCCTGAGGGATCTGAGTGAAGGCTCAGGGCACCCTCCAGGTCTCGCCCTTGCTCCGGGTGCTGCCCGAGGGCCACGCCTGGAGCAGCCCCTCTCCAAAACACAAAACCTTCAGCCAAAGAACCAAGGTTTTTTGGACAGAAATGTCAATTTTTTTGCTGCCAAAACTCCACTGGCACAAGGTGACACCACGTTCTGTGCTTCCCTCATCCCTCCCTCCGTAGGTACCCCAGAGCCTGGGGCACACCAAGGCTCAGCTCAGCTCCACATCAAGCTGACCCTGCTCTAACCAGCCCAGCCTGGGGAAGCTGCAAAGCCACACTGGTGCAGTGCCTCTCCTGACCTGGCAATCCCTCCCAGAGTCAGCAGGCCTGGGTGGAGGCCAGTTTGGCACCTATTCCTGCAATTTATCCCTTATTTAACCTGCCCACACTGTTGCCATTGACACTAAAGCATGAGGCTGAGGGGCTGGTCCCTCCACCTCCTCCTCCTCCTCCTCCTCCTCTTTCCTGATGGGAAGAGTTACAGATGCAGAGGAAAGTTGTTTCCATTTCAGATGCATTTCCTGACGCTGCCTCTCGTGTCCACGCTGCTCTTCCCGTGGGTTTGCCCGGGCTGAGTTTGCCCAGGGCCCACCAAACCCCAGCGGGGGGAAGTTGGTGTCTTCTGTTTGATGAATGGATATAAGTGGAGAAAGTAGGTATATTTTGCAGCTTTTATCAGACCACCAAAGCATTTCCCAGAAGAGGCACCCCTGGCCTTCCATTAGCTCATCTCTAAGTACGATCCTCCAAAGCTTATAAATTTCTCTAATGCAGAACCCCTGGGGATGAGGGATGAAATACTGCCCTGGCTCTCACAAGAAGGGAGGTGTTAAAACCTGGTGCTCGCAGGGAACGTTGAGTCTCAAGTGCCGGGAGAGCAGCTCAGACAATTCTCCGCCGCGAAGCCTTTCTGCTCAGGCCAAGAAAACCGAGTGGGTGGCTGGGTCCCGTCCCACCTCACTGACCCTAACTGTGGGATAACAACCACTTGGCTCTGCTGGAAGTGAGCCTTGAGGTGAGGAGTCCTCTCCCTGTTCATGGGTTTGATTTGCTTTTACGAGGTTGAAAACAGCTCGGTGAATGCTGGAGGGCCGCGCAATTCCCAGCAACCCCAAATCTACCTGTCAGAGGGTGATAAAACCATCCTCCACACACACACACACACACACCAGTCATTAGAAAGCGTTTCAGCCGCCGTTGGCCAAGTGTTTTTCCAGGGAAATCAGAGCCATTATCTCCATCTCACAGAATAAGGAGCTGGGAGGGGATATGATGCGGCCGAGGCCCCCGACAGGCTGATGGTGGAGCCAGGAATGGGCACGGAGCAGACAAGGTGCAACCAGATGGTTCACGGCTCCGAGGGGCTGTTCCCCAAGGTGGAGGGAGCACGTGGAGGGAGCTCTCCAGAAGCTGAGGCTGCTCTGAGCCCAGAAAACAAACACCTCACCGGGTATGACCACCCAAAATCCAGTCCCTTGAGAAAAGATGTTGTGGGGTGAGAATGTGCTAAAACAATGATATGGGAACTACAGATTCACAGCGTGGGTTGGGTTGGAAGGAACCTTCAAGATCATCTAATTCCAATCTCCCCAGCGTGGACAGGGACACAATCAACCTGGATTTGGGTGAAAAGATGGAGCAGTGCTAGGAAACATGTGGATCACTAGGCATGGTCCTCTCCTGCTGACACACACCTTTGCCACTCCTTGGATCTGCAATTTGTAGGGCAAAGCAAGGAGAGCAAAAAAAAAAAAAGATTAAATAAAAAATCCCATGGATAAACCATTTTTTTTCACCTTGCCCTCTGGCAAATGCAGCTCGGTCTGCCCCAGATGTGGGAAGAGATGAATCCAGATCTTGCAGAGGTGAACAGCTCTTGAGAGTTCTTGGGGAAAAGGGAATGTTCTTGAGGAGGGACACGAGCAAACAGGGAGGTTGGATGGGTCATTCCTGGTTTCTGGGTTTGTGGAACACGACGGATATGGCAGTGCCCTTTGGAATGAGCCTCATCCCTGGTGTCTGCAGCAAAGGTGCTTTGGCAGGAAGAAACAAGGTGCGAGCGGGGATGGCTCATCCCCAGAGCTTAGTCATGGAGTTAAAGGGTGGTGT